>NW_020950547.1:603034-699711 GCF_900497805.2 Vombatus ursinus | reverse complement strand
TTCTTCTTCTTCTTCTTCTTCTTCTTCTTCTTCTTCTTCTTCTTCTTCTTCTTCTTCATCTTCTTCTCTCTCCTTTTATTTTTTCTCAATTACATATAAAGGGATTTTTTTAACTTTTTAAAAAAATTTTGAATTCCAAATGCTCTACTTCACTCCCCTCATTGAGAAGACAAGCAATTTAATATAGATTATACATGTACAATAGTGCAAAACACATTTCCATATTAAATATGTTGCAAAAGAAAACATGGATAAAAAAATAAAGAAGAAAAATAAAGAAAAAAATTATTCTTTGATCTGCATTCAGATTCTATTAGTTCTTTCTCTGGAAGAGAATAGCATTTTTCATCATAAGTCTTTCAAAATTGTCTTGGATCATGGTATTGTTGAGGATAGCTAAGTCTATCACAGTTGATCATTATACAATGTTATTGTTACTTTGAACAATGTTCTGGTTCTGCTCACTTCACTTTCATTCAGTTCATATAAGTCTCCTAGGTTTTTCTGAAAGCATCCTGTCATTATTTCTTATAACATAATAGCATTCCATCACAATCATACATCACAACTTATTCAGCCATTCCCTAACTGATGGACATCCCCTCAATGTCCAATTCTTTGCCGCCACAATAAGAGCTGCTATAAATATTTTTGTAAGGGGCAGCTAGGTGGCAAAGTGAATAGAGCTCTAGCTTTGGAATCAAGAGGACCTGAGTTCAAATCTCATCTCAAATACGTAACACTTATTAGCTGTGTGACCCTGAGCAAGTCACTTAACCCTGATCACCTCACCAAAAAGCAAAAAAAAAAAATGTACATATAGGTTCTTTTTTCTTTGATCTCTTTGGGATATAGACCTACTTGTGGTATTGCTAGTTCAAAGGGTATGCACAATTTTGACACTCTTTAGACACAGTTCCAAATTGTTCTCCAGAATGGATGGATCAGTTCACAACTCCACCAACAGTGTGTTAATGTCCTATTCCCCCCACCCCACATTCTCTCCAACATTTGTCTCTTTTTTTCTGTCATATTAGCTAATCTGATAGTGATAGGTGTGAGGTAGTACCTCAGAGTTGTTTTAATTTGCATTTACTAATCAATAGTGATTTAAAGTATTTTTAAATATGACTTAGAAAGCTTTGATTTCTTCTTCTGTAAACTGCTTGTTCAAATCCTTTGACCATTTAAAATTGGGGAATGACTCACATTTTTAGAAATTTGACTCAGTTCTCCAAATATTTGAGAAATGAGCCCTTTATCAGAGAAACTCACTGTAAATTCCCCCCTCCCCAGCTTCCAGCTTTCCTTCTAATTTTGGGTGCATTGGTTTCATTTGTGCAAAACCTTTTTAATTTCATATAACCAGTTAACCATTTTAGTGTTCATGATTGTCTCTGTCTTTTGTTTAGTCATATAATCTTCTCTTCTCCATAGATCTAACAGGTAAAAATTCCCATGCTTCCCTAATTTGATTATCTTATCACCCTTTATGTCTAAATCACATACTCATTTTTACCTTATCTTGTATATAGTGTGAGGTGTTGGTCTATATCTCATTTTTCCAAACTTCTTTCCAGTTTTTCTAGCAAGTGATAGTGAGCTCTCTTCCTAAAAGCTTGGATTTTTGTGTTTATCACAAAAAATAAGCTTAGTAATTTGCAACTGTGTATTGCATATTTAATCTTTTTCACTGATTTACACTCTACTTTTCAGCCATTAGCAATTAAAAACTGCAGTGACAGCAATATCCAAGCTATAGAGGCAAAGAGAATAAAGAATGTATATCCACCCCATTTAAGAGTGCAGGTAAGGGTAGACTCAGGTGGAATACAAAATCTAATCCAGATTCTGGGGCTAGATAAATGAGAAAACACAAGAAAAATGCTAAGCGTGATAAAGAAATACCATAGATAACAGAAATCCATGAAGTAAACCCCAAAGAAAATAATAACATACACTAAAAACTTATACCATTTACCATAATAAAGTCAAAATGGGTACACTATTTAGGTATAAAGGCTGATACTATAAGCAAACTGGGAGAGCAAGGAATGGTTTATCTGTCAGATTTATGGAGAATGGAAGAATTTACAACCAAACAAGAGATAGATAACACTGCAAAATGTAAAATGGATAATTTTGATTACACTAAATGGAAAAGTTTTTGCACAAAGTCCCAAGATTGGAAGGGAAACAGAAAACTAGGAAAGAATTTTTACATCCAGTGTCTCTGATAAGGGCTTCATTTCTAAAATATATAGAGAACTGAGTCAAATTTAAAAGAATATAAGTCATTCCCCAATTGATAAGTGGTCAAAGGATATAAACAGGCAATTTTCAAAAGAAGAAATTAAAACTATCATGTGAAAAAATGCTCTAAATCACTATTGATTAGAGAAATGCAAATCAAAACAACTCTGAGGTACCACATCACACTTAACAGATTGGCTAACATGACAAAACAGGAAAATGATATATGTTGGAGAAGATTGGGAAAACTGGAACACAAATACATTGTTGATGGAGTTATGAACTGATCCAACCATTTGGAGAACAATTTGGAACTATGCCCAAAGGGCTATAAAATGTGCAAACCCTTTGACCCAGCAATGTCACTTCTAGGGCTGTATCCCAAAGAGATCATACAAACGGGAAAAGGACCCATATGTACAAAAATATTTATAGCAGCTATTTCTGTGGTGGAAAAGAATTGGAAATTGAGGGGGTGCCCATCAATTGGGGAATGACTGAAGAAGTTGTGGTATATGAATGTAATGGAATACCATTGTGCTATAAGAAATGATGAGCAAGCAGACTTCAGAAAAACCTGGAAAGACTTGTATGGACTGATGCTGAGTGAAGTGAGCAGAATGAGGAGAACGTTGTACACAGTAACAGCCAGGTTGTGTGATGACTAACTTTGATAGACTTGGCTCTTCTCAGCCATGCAAGGATCTAAGACATCTCCAAATGTCTCATGATGAAAAACTCTATCCACATCCAGAGAAAGAACTATGGAATCTGAATGCATATAGAAGCATACTATTTGCTCTTTTTTTATTTCTGTTTTGTTTTGTTTGTTTTTTCTTGTAGTTCCTCCTATTGCTTGTAATTCTTTACAACATGACGAATGTGAAAATATGTTTAATAGGAATGTATATGTAGAGCCTCTATCAGATTCTACGCTGTCTTGGGGAAGGAGGTAGGGAGAGTATGGAAGAAAATTTAAAACTCAAAAGCTTACGGAAGTGATTGTTGAAAACTAAAAATAATTAATAAAAAAAATCATAACATAACAGCAAATACATGTGTAGGTTCAAAGAAAACAATAGCTTGGGCACAAGTACTCTAAAATGGGCTAGAAGAAATAAAGCAAGAGATAAAAATTGAAATTATAAGTTAAATTAAACCTTTTAAGGGGGAAAAAAGAGAATAAAGATCCTGGAATAGAAGGTAGGAAACTTTATTTAAGTAGTGAGCTCCTTTAAAAATAAAATGTAGCAAAGAGAACTCAATGAGTCCATGGAGCAACAAGACATATTAGAACAAAGATAAAATATTGAAGAAAAAAGTAAAGTATGTATAATTGAGAACATATAACCAGTCATTCTTTACTAGGTTGTCAAAAGATATGAATAAACACTTCTAAAGGGGAGAAAGGAAAACTATCAACTATGGAATGAAAAATGTTTCTAATAATAAGAGAGAAAAAAATAAAACAATCCTGAGATACCACCTCACCTTCTTCAGATTGGAAAAGAGGACAAAAAATCAAAATGACCATTTTTGGAGAATCTATGGAAGGAAAGGCACATTAATTAATTGTTGGTAGAAGTGCAAATTGGTCCAACTATTCAGAAAAATTTGAAACAATGACTCCCCAAGTTACTAAAGTGTATATATCCTCTGACCCAGGAAAACCACTACTATGTATATACCCCAAAGTGATAAAAAAAAGAAAAAAATATGCATAAAGAAAAGGAAATGTACAGTAGGCAACTGTCAATTGGGAAATAGCTATACAAATTTTAGTATATAAGTATAATGAGACGTTATTGTATTTTAAGAAATTATGACAGAGCTATGTTCAGAGAAACTTGGGAAGACTAATACAAACTGATACAGAGAAAATAGAGCAGAACTGGCAAAACTATGGTTTTCATTAGAAAGGAAAACTATTTTGACAGATTTCAGAGCTGCCATGACCATTTACTACCCCAGAACACTGATAGTAAAGCATGCTTTCCAAGTATTGGTGGAGAACTATTGGACTGTAGATGTAGAATAAGACACATACTTTCAGATACGATCAATACAACACCAATTATTTACCTTGAACAATTTCACACATATATACATACACACATATATGTATATATTTATCTATATATGTATGTACATATATGTTTATATATGCATATTATATATATGAAGGGCTTTTGGGAGGAGTGAAATATTGTGGGGAAGACTGGAATGTAGTGATCATGATGCAAAAAGAAAAAGAAGAAAACATTTGGTGAAGCATTAAATTTTTACCAAGAAGACTGCAGGGAATTTCTGAAAAGGTCACATATAAGCAGGGCAGTCTTTTAGCTACTGTGTTAAATTTAATATAACGAGAGAGATGTCAAACCTATGATTTCATTAGAACAGGGAATTCACAGAGATAAGGAAACTCCTTCTACCAATGCTTTTTAAAAGCTTCATTTAATAAAATTTCATAATGTTGCATACAATTCTTTTTTATATTCTTTTTTTGTATAAGGAAATGTTTGTATGTTTGAAATTCATCAAATTCATAATGATAAAAATACAATTAAAATAAGCGAAAGCAAAAAGACATAGACCAGCAAAATAGAGAACTAGGACAGGTTAGACCCATATGGACTCTGTTCCCTGGAAGATAACCTATGCAATCCTAGAGCCCATTCTGGGAAGCATATGTTTCTAGGAACCAAATATTCCAGGGAAACATGGTAAAGAATGGTGAAGAGTTCCTGGGCTAAGCTAGAAAGCACAGAAGTTTGAAATGTGGAGCAGCCAGTGACAGAAACATGAAGTGAAGGAGGAAATTTGGGTCTTGCCTTTTCCTGGTATTATGGGAACTATGAAGTCCTGGGAAAATGAATGTTAAATCTCTTGTAAACTTATGTGCTTTTCCAAGTGAGGTGAGACTTATCAGAGAGGAAAGAAGAGTCACCTTAGTAATGACTACACAATGGGCTGGAGTCCTGGGCACTTTTGTTGGGTAAAATCTCTCCTATATTCAAAGTTTTGTTAGTCTGTGAATTCTCATGTATTTGCCTTTGTGTCTTGACTCTCTATCTGAACTCAGGCCAAGTGGGGAAAAAAGAGCTCTAGTTCTGGGTTATGGGTTACAGAAGTGTATCATTTTAGTCATGCATAAACATACTTCTTATAGCTTTCACCCATTGGTCTTATTAGGACCCTCTGGGGCCAGACAGAATTATTCTGATCTTTCTCCTTCCTCTCTTTCCTCCTTTATAATATGTAAAGACAGCTATTATGTCTCATTGTCCAATATTCCCAAGTCTTTTCTTTTGGAGGCTATATATCCCATATCCTTTAAGTAATCCTTAGATGATGTGGTTTCTAATTTCTTCACTAAGCTGGACACTCTCCATGAGATGTACTCTAGCTTGTTAATGGATTTCTTAAATACATAGCCTTCATAAATGAGCACAGTTGTCTGAGCAGGAAAGATTCTGCTCAGTGGAGTTGTAACCTACTTTATTCTAGGTAATGTGTGTCTATCAATATATCCTAATATCACATCAGCTTTCTCGGCTGCCATATCATACCATGGTCTCATATTCAACTTATGATGTACAATAATCCTCAGACCTTTTTTTTTCACAAGTACTAGTTGCTGTTTACATATTTTCCCCATCCTGTACTTGTACAATGGAACAAAAGTGTTTTAAAATTCTAAAAGTATGAGTACAAGGACAATAATACTAACTAAAGAGTTGAATCTTTTGTTCATCAATTACTTATGCCTCGATGACAAGAACGATGCCTTTGGAGACCCATTTGATTGGCATCCTATGTTGCTAATCTGAGGCAGTTGTTACATACCTAAATTTGGGGTATGCCTTCACATTATCTAATCTCTCCAATTTCTAATTCTTGTCAAGTAATACTGCACTTGCATCTGAAACAAATCTTGTGTCCACTGACATGTTGAAATTGGATTCTATTTCACATATGCTTTAGTGCTTATTGTTCACTAGATGTAGCTTTCCATCATGCACATAGAAAAGGCAGGATACCCCACCAACCTATTGCTTTTCAGGGGAGGAGACTTTTTTTAAAGTTTCTGAAGATTCTAGAATGTTGAGGAAGCTAGGGACATTGTAGATAGAGAAAAGGGCTCAGAGTCAGGAAGACCTGAGTTCAAGTTCTGCCACAAATATTTGCCAGCTATGTGACCTTGGGCTAGTCACTTTCAATCCTTTCAGCCTCATTTTCCTCATCTGTAAACTAAGAATAATAGCACTTCCTATCTCAAAAGGTTGCTATGAGGATCAAATGAAATATGTGATGCATAATATGGGATAATGTATGTAAAGTCTTTTGAAAACCTAAAAATATTATATACACATCTATTTACATATACAAATATACATATATGTAAGGTATTGTTATTGTTTTCAGTCTTTTTAGAAAGATAAGCTTGCCATCTACTTGCTTTTAAATGCTTATATGCCTCATATTATAGCTTCAATGAAGTAGATATTGCCATGTACCATTTCCTATTCATATGAGTGATTACGTGCAAGTGTTTAATAAACTGTGTAATAAACCCTAGTTGTATTTAGCTTAAAATGGGTGTGGCTGTTTCTTCTTTGATAACACCACCCTTGCTAACAGGAATCTGTCACTCATTTTACATGGTAATGAGCTGGCTTGATATCCCAAAGAATTAGTAAACAATGTTTTGAAGCTTATTAGGACTCTCTTTATCAAGTATACCAATGTAAACTTTAACAAAAAGATAGTGGGATCAAAGGCATTGATTAACAATCCTAATTTCACAATACCTACAGGCATTTCTATTAATCAAAATGAATGCAGTCCAATTCTCAAAAAGTTGTACAAGTAAAATAGACTTTAGCTAAATTTGTCAGGAGTTCTGTGACCTCATCAGTTTGGATATACTGTCCACCTATCAAGAGATATCATTTTTGTCAGTCAATAAACATTTATGAAGTGCCTACTGTGTACCAGGACCTATGCTAAATGTTGGGGTTGCAATTGTTTCAAAGAGTTAAAAATCTAATCTGGAAGACAATAAGCAAACAAATATTTACAAACCATATACAGGAAAAATAGGAAGCAAATAAGCAATGGAAGACACTAGAATTAAGTGGGGGTTGGGAAATATTTCCTGTAGCAGTAGAATTTTAGTTTTAAAGGAAGTTAGGGAAGGCCATAGTAGGCAAAAGTGAGGAGGGAGAACATGTCAAGGATGGAGGACAGTCAGAGAAAATGCCCAAAACTGATAGATGGAGTGTCTTATTTGTACAGAAGTAAGGAGGCCAGGGTTACTAGACTGAAGATAATGTTTGAGGGAGTAAAGTGTAAGAACACTGGAAAGGTAGAAGGGGGCAAGGTTATGAAGAGTTTTAAATACCAAACAGAGGATTTTGATTTGATTCTGGAAGCAATAGTGAGCCAATGGAGTTTATTGAGTAGGAAGTGTGTGTATGTATGTGTGTATGTATATATGCACATATGTATGTATGTGTGCATGTATGTGACATAACCAGACCTGCACTTTAGGAAAATCACTTTGGTGACTGAAAGGAGAATAGATTGGAGTGGGGACAGGGAGAGATTTGAAACAGACAAACCCACCAAAAGGCTATCGCAATAGTCTAGGCATGAAGTCATAAGGGCTTGCACCAGAGTGATGGCAGTGTCAGAGGAGAGAAGGGGGTGTATTCCAGATATCTTGCAAAGGTGAAATCAAAAGGCCTTGGCCTTTTAGATCAGATACGGAAGGAGGGGTACTGAGAGGTAGTGAAAAGTGAGCTTGAGTGATGGGGAAGATGGTGATAGAGAAGGTAAGAGGTAAGCAGGATTTAGGGCAAAAGATGATGAATGCATTTTTGAACATGTTGAGTTTAAGATGTCTACAGGACATCCAGTTCATGATGTTGAAGAGGCAATTGGAGATGTGAGATTAAAGGTCAAGGGAAGTGTTAGTGCAGGATACGTAGATTTGAGTATCATCAGCATAGAGATAGTAATTAAATCCATGGGAGCTGATGAAAACACCAAGGGAAATAGTATAGAGCTACACTGTTAAGGCTGCAGAGAGATTAAGGAGAAGGAAAACAGAGAAAAGGCCATGGGATTTGGTATCAGGAAATCATTGGTAACTTTGGAAAGAGACATTTTGGAGAAATAATGAGGCCAGAAGCTGGATTTTAAGGGATTAAAAAAGATAATGAGAGGAGAGAAAGGGTAGGTACCAATTATAGAGTAATTTTATGGGCTTTAGATGTATAATTTGGGCAAGAGATTACCCTTTGCTTATCACCAATGCAGATAAGGGAGTAATAGGCAAAAACAGATAAAGGCATAATAGAGGGTGGTGTTTACCTTATTATGAACAGATTGAGAAATTAATTTAATATTGTGAATATTTTTCTTAAGAGTTAAATAGTTTCATTGACTAGTCTGAAGAGTTGTCAAATACAACCAAAGAGAAAAAAATTGACTCTAGGCTCTCTTTTCAATATGGATTTGCAGGTAATCTCCAGGGACTTATTTGTGTCCCATGCTTTTTATTTGCATTCATTCTTATCTCTCTTCTAAGTTCAGAACAGAATTGGATTTAAATCTGAACTCTAACATTTATTAACTGTGTGGCCCAGGGCAAGTCACTTCACTAATCTGTGCTTCATTTTAAAAAAAAAAATTAATTTTTAATTTATGGAATAAAACAAACATTTCCATAACATATAATGAAAATATGATTGCATATGAAACTGCAAATGTATTATGTACAAATTGCTATTCCTTTTAAATGTATAATAAAGTTACATTATAAATTTATTTTTTTCTTTTCTTTGTTTTTCTTTTTTTCTTTCCTCCTCCCCCTCTGCCCTGGAGATGGTTACAAGTAGACACACATATCTATCTATCATAAAATCATTCTATACATACTTCTATTTATAAGTTCTTTCTCTGGATGCAGATAGTATCTTCTTTCATATGTCCTTTGTAGTTAATTTGGGTATTTACAATAGTCAAAATGACTTGTTCACTCAAAATTATTCTTAAAACAATATTGCTGTCACTATAGACAATATTTTACTCATTTCACTCTTTATTATTTTGTGCAAGTCTATCCATGTTTTTTCTAGATCATTGAACTCTTTGTTTCCTCTAACACAGTAGTATTCCATCACAATCATATACCACAACTTGTCTATGTGTAAAAGTGATGATAACAATGATGATAACTAACATTTATATAATTTCTTAAGGCTTACACAATAATTTCCTGTATTATCTCTTTTGATCCTCTCAACAGCCCTGTGAGGGAAGTGCTTTTATCATTCACATTTCACAGATGACTAAATAGAGATTGAGAGAGTTGAAATGACTTGCCCAGGGTAACACATATAAGTAACCATCTAAGGCAGGATTTGAACTCAAGTTTTCCTGATTGCATAAAAGACACTCACTACAAAGCCATGGCATCAGGAAATGGAGTGCCATGTGGGAGAAATAATAAGTAGACTTGTCTCTTTTGGCCATAAAGTATGGAGGGAAGTAAATGGTGAGAAAAGTAGGAAGAAGGGGACAGAATCTCACTTTAAATGTCAAACACAAGACTTTATATTTGATTATGGAGGTAACTAAGAGCCACCGAAGTTTATTGAGTGGTGTGGGGCAGAGACTGGATGAAATGTTCAGACCCATACTTTTGGAAATTAACTTTTGACAACTGCATGGAGTCTAAATTAGTCACTGGAGACCTGAGATGAGAAGACCAATTAGAAAGTAATTGCAAGATTTCAAACAAAAAGTGATGCGAGCCTGAACCAGGGTGGTGGTTACTTGAGTGGAGAGAAGGAAATGTAGGTGAGAAGTGTTGTAAAGGTAGAAAAGACAAGCTTTTGGAAGTGATTAGATAAGTTGGGTGAGTAAGGATAAATAGAAGAGGAGTGTGCCAAGGTTGTAAACATGGGAGTCTGGGATCATGGTGCTGCTTGCAACAATAAGAGGGAGGTTGAGAAGAGGGGAGGGTTTTAGGGGAGAGATCATATGTTCAGTTTTAAATATGTTGAGTTTGAGATGCTTATCAGGATATTCAGTTCAAAATTCAGTTCACAACTCTTCCATGTCTTAATAGGTGGTCTTCGTGAGTTGCTATGGGAAAACAAACAAACAAACAAACAAAAAACAAACAAACACACTCAAAAAAAAATCTTCTCTGACTTGGACTGGTCCTCAAAAGACAGAATCAATAGTTAGGCCCATCCAATATCAAAGCCTTCAAGAACTTAGCATTCTATCCTTGGCTTTATGTGGCATCAAAGAAAGACTT
Organism: Vombatus ursinus; assembly: GCF_900497805.2. Classification (NCBI taxonomy): domain Eukaryota; kingdom Metazoa; phylum Chordata; class Mammalia; order Diprotodontia; family Vombatidae; genus Vombatus; species Vombatus ursinus. The sequence goes on along the minus strand of NW_020950547.1, from coordinate 689,120 downwards.
TATAAAGATAGATCATATTGCCCTTTTAGAAGGTACTGATAGTACCAAGAATGGGGGCAATATCAATATATTAAACAAATCATTAGTTCTTAGTCATTGCTTAGTGCAAAAGTATTAAAAAAACCTCATTATAAATATATATGTGTATATATGTATATATATATATACACACACATATACACATACATGCATACATATATCTATATGTACACATACACACAAATATGACCCTATCTTGTACCTATCAAAACTTTTGGCATATTATGGAAATTTGACCATTTTGTTCTAACTTCATTGTTTCTCTTCCATAGCATGATGATGATAACCATTGTTCTGGACCTGTCTCCAGCAGGGGAGCAAAGAAATGTTGACTGACAAAGAGATAATATTTATGTAATGGATTGTAGGGCTAGAATGTTCCTTCTTAGAGGTTCAAAGAATGGCCTATAAAGGACAATGAGCTTACTGATAAAAATGCTCTAGTAAATCAAATAACTTTTCAGTGCATTCTCTGAATTGGTTTTTCTATCTTTGAACTACAGAACTTAAATTTTGAAGTACCTTCATTGATCCTTGGGATAAAGGAGACATTCCACTTGATGACTAAAAGGATTTGGAGTGTAAAGCTTTTTAAAGTCTCTCAAAGAGTATTGGTTGGACTAGTACTTAGCTTATGAAAAAGAAAAAAAAACAAAGAAGAAATGGTGGAAATATTTTGTACTTGGTTAAAAATTTTGCCATCCCAAACATTCAAAAATCTGCTAATACTTCCTGCTAACACAAGACATGTTCCAAAGTATAAATTCTATTGCCTTCACAATCTGAGTTTAACAATCAAAAACAAAAACCCTCTAAATGCCAAGAGCAGTCAATTATGCTGTTTGAAATCATAATCCTAAAAATTACCTCCATTCCAAGTTTGATCTACTTAATAAATGTAAACAAATGCTTTGCACACTGATGCTCAATAAATATTAGTTGAATAAGTAAATGAATCAAGAACCTAAAATTTCAGAGTCGGAGAAGACCTCTCTAGTCAGAGTAGAATTCACAGATCAAAAATTAATCCTTACTAAGAAATAAACAAAAAGTAGGCACTTGGCCTCTGATTAAAGATCTCCTCTGGTTAGAAAGCTGCCATATCCCAAGGGGGCCTATTCAAATTTTGGAAGGAAATTTTTCCTTTAATAGAGGCTATTTTCCTCTTTGCATCTTCTACCATTGCTGCCTGGGGCCAAGCACCACATGTCTAATCTTTCTTTCATGTCACAGTCTTTCAACTCCTTTAAAACAGTTATCCTGTTCCTCCAAAATGTTCTTTTTTCCAGGCTAAACAGGCTCCTTGGGCAGCTAGTTGTCACAATAAATAGGTAGAGCACTGTGCTTGGAATCAAGACACTAACCAGCTGTGTGATCCTGGGCAAGTCATTTAACCCAATTTTCCTTAGTTCCTCATCTGCAAAGTGAGATGGAGAAAGAAATGCAAGCCACTCCAGTATCTTTGCCAAGAAAATCCCAAATGGGATCACAAAGAATAGGACATTATTGAAAAATGACTGAACAGCAACAAACAGGCTCCTTCAATCAAATAAGAGTGATTGTTTCTATATATATTCTCTTTCAAAATGAGTGATCCAGTCTTCAATAGTTGACATTGCTATTGTGCTTTAAGCTTTTCATACACTTTCTTTGCAATTAACCCTGTGGGATAAGTAGCAAAAGTATTATTAATTATTGTTATTCCCTCATAATACATATGCACATATTTACATACGTATATGCATGTGCATGCATATATATGTAGTACATATATATATGTACTACATATATATATATATATATATATACATCCATGCATGCATAAAACAAGGCTTTAGCTGCTCATGTCCCAATCACTTAAAGATGAAGGGACCAATTTCTGAGAAAAGACAATCTGTATCCCCTTACCCCACGAGTGGGAGAAGCAACTTTCTATTGGCTGTGTAGCTGGAATGTTATATCTTTAAAAATTGCCAGACTAGTATGCTCTCTCTCTCTCTTTTCTGCAGTGTCCAGAAAAGGTGAAAGTCCATATTCATTTGTAGCTGGGAGGTTATGAACTGATTGGATGAGGGAGCTACCTTCACCTCCTCTCCTCTTTTATTTTGTGGCTGCTAGAAACAGTCTTGAGGTGCAGATTGTGCTTTGGTTTGTCCTGTTTCATTTCTTCTTTTCAGTTCTAGAAATAGGTGATGGAATCTTTACTGCATCTGGAATAGTGCTATGATAACCTTTGAAGCCAAAATTCCAGGCTGGATGTTCAGCCAGCAAGCATAATAGGGAAGGCTTGAGAAGATATGGTGCCAGGGACTTGAGCCCAAGGTGGGGCCTTGGATTTGAAACTTGGATTGAGACTGTGCAATATAGAAACTGAGTTAAACTGTGAATCTAATTCCTTTCCTTTCCCTAGAGTATTAAATGATATGAAAGGGATTCTGATCCCCAAGTGTTGGGGGTGGTGTTCATATGATATTTTCCTTATTTTACCTTACAGCCAATCTGATTGTTAGGTGGTTAAATAGAATTTGTGTGCAGGGGACTCCCATAAAATTGTAGGAAAAATATTACTGGGCACTAAAGTTCTTTGGTTGTACCACTGTACCATTGTAGAGAGCTCAGACACTCCATAATCCCCTTAAGGGTGCTGGAGAATCTTAAGGGAAGAGCAAAATGAAAAAAAAAAAAGGGAAAGAGCAAAATGTAACACACTTAGGCTTGAGGTAGAGGGGAGCAAGGTAGTCACTACTACATATGGATGAAGAAACTGAGGCATAGGTTGGTGAAATGAGTTGCCCTAAGTCACACTGCTAATAGGTGTCAAAGCTTGAATTTAAATCCAACTTTGTCCTAAACTCAGAGGAGAGATGAGAGTTTGATAAAAACAAACAAACAAGCAAACAAAACCAACACTTGACACATAAATCCCTGGAGATTACCTACAAAGCCACACTGTAAAGGGGACCTAGAATCATGACTCCTCCAATTATTTCTCTTTGTATTAGGCAATACTTCAGACTAGTTTATTTGACTCTAAGAAAACTACCATATTGCACTAATTTCTAAATCCATTTCTAATAGGATAAAAATCACCCTCTACTATGCCTATTATTAAATCTTCAATGGCGGTAGGCAACAGGTGATCTTTGGACCAAATTATACATCTAAACTGAAGTTCATAAAATTATTAAAATGAGAGTATATGATAAAAAATCCATGTTCCAGTATCATATTAGGGAGAAAAACGACTACTTTACTGAGCTATTTTGTTTCTTTTTCAAAACTGAATATTCTTTAAAATAAGTTTTCAAACTCTTTTCTAAATAGTTTCACACAATCTCAGATAAAATGGTAGAGTCTGGTGCCAATCAATGTCAACTAGACACCATTTTATTTCTGACTGTCAAGTGGGAGTCTAACCTCATCCTTTTCCGTAGATGAGTTACAGTGGTGTTGTGTAATCATGTGAATTACACAGAGCCCTTCCCCTTTGTACTGAACATCCACCTTAAAGGAATCATGTGTTTCCCATGGCATTTCATTGACAATGAATTACCTCTACTTTTTTTTTAAATTCAAACACATCCTGCCATATGAGGCCAGGCCAGTTAGCTTTCACACATTGTTCAAGTTCAAAAGCTGACCTTTTGAGGCATTCCGTTAAGCAACTGATCTTTGCTAAATCATATGCTTGCCAGTTCCACAGTGATCCTGTCACTTTGTTGACCCAGATTTCTCTTGGTTATTCCCTAGAAGGACATGGTACTTTCCTAGGATAGTTTCTTTATTCTTGCTTAAGGTGTCCGCCTGAAATGATGCTTAATTGGAAGGTCCTAATAAGACTTAAGCAATAGCTAAAGTCTGTAGAAGCTCAAAGAGAGAGACATATTGAAAAGTAAAGGTAAAAGCTTCAGATACAAAACAGATATTCAGGAGGAGAGGTGAAAATCTTAATTGCCTATGAGGAGGCCAGGAAAACAACCACTAAGACACTCCTAAGACATAAACTGCAATCATAACTCTGTTCCTAGCCGCTCATCTACATTAGATTCCCCAGGAAGTGTGGTGGCAAGTGTTCTGAAAGTACTGAACTGAAACTAATCACCCTAAGGCAATATATACTGGTTTAAGGAAGGAACATATTTTCAAACAAGGAAGAATTTGTCAAAAAGTGAGAACCAAGCTCTCTCTTATCTATTGCCTGGATGTGACAAATAACCTAAAATGTGGCTCTTTTATCTGAGGGAGCCATGGAAGCAGCTTCAGCTGATCCTAAGCTAAGGATTATTGTCCTAGCTAAAAGACCCTGGTGACTCTAGCTGAAAAGAGTATAGCAGCCCTCAACCCAGACAAGTGCCTGGAGGGAGAAATTTACTCTAGGTGCTCATCAAAAAATGAGCCCAAAAGACCAGTGAATTAGTTTGTCCAGTAGAGATGCTGGGCCCTGAGAAGAGTGAAGCAGCCAAACAACCTGCCTGGACCACACTGTCTGCAGCTTTCCAGTTGGCAGAGCAGACTACCTGGTCCAATCCAGGAGCAAGAGAGCCTGGTGAAGAGGCAGCACAGCCACAAAATGGCCTGTTCAAACCAGCCCAGTGGCAAATTGGCCCTTTCTACGTATATACCACAGTAGGTGAAGCATCCCAGCTAAGCTGCTGTTCCAAAGGATACTCTGTGCTCTACAATAAACTAGACCAGCTGATCAGCAAAGTGACTCATAGTGATCTTCATAGGAACCTTCTGATAAGAAGGAAAACATTGAGGCCCCACAGTTCGAGAGTTCTGAGTTGCCTGGGCATAGGTGATCTCTTCACATGTACCTCACTACCATTGTGCATTAATTGCTTTCCCTTCCTGCAACCTCTCAAAGTTTGGATGTGTTTGTGGGAGAACTGACCCTATAATTGGGGGAAATGTTTTGTAACTACTCTTGTATTATTTGAGTAAATATCTTTGCTAAGGAATTAACTGAGGCTACTGGATGAGTCACAAGAAACATGATGGTGGAAGCTTGTGAACTATCTTTTGGAAGGATAGTCACTTCTAGGATTATCTCTAGAAATGTGGAAGAAGTAACATGTAGGCCTCTAGGGACCCAAGTGGCCAGTGGTGGAATAAGCAGGGAAAGATAGCCCCAAAGTGGGTTGGGGGCCTGCTAGACATAAATCTAATTTCAGCCTTGTCTACAGACATTGCATCCTTGTTTAACTCAAAGTATCCAGTCCCTGACTCATTCACAGGAAAACTATCTTCTTCCATCACAGAAAAATGAGATTTTTTTTTTTACCTTTTTGAAGATAAGTTGTCCTTAGGGGAAATGAGTGTATGTGGTAAGCAATGATTAAGTATCTACCATGTGCCAGCCACTGTGCTAAGTGCTCTATAAAAGGCTAATCTTTTGCATATTTGTGGCTAAAGCAAAAAATCAGGTTGGCAGAATAATTTGGAGAAAGAAGCAGTAAAGTCAATTACAGTGTCTGTTGATTGGCACTGAGAGGTGAGGTTGGAGAAGGATGAGACCTTTTCTTAAAACTTCCTTCAGGTCTTCAGAAGGTATGTACAATTAGTAGTATCAGCCTAAGTCTTCTGCTCCAAGAAGCCTGTAGGGCAGATGGTCCTCTTCAGTATCTCTCTTCTCTGCCATAGGTTAGTCCATATTTTTCTTCCTTTATGTTGGTAGGCCCTGGGCAAATGGTTCTTTTCAGGTTAACTCTGGAAGCTCTGAATGATAGTAGTGTCTATAGAAATGGGAAGAATGTATGAGAAAAAAGTAATGGTGTGAAAGTCAAAGCAGCAGGCTTGGGGAACCTGATTGAGTTCGGAGTGACATAGAGAGGAAATGGTCAAAGATAATAGCTTCATGGGATCTCAGGAACCTCAAACATAAACTGGTTCAAGTCTCCATTTTACAGAACCCTCAAAAGTGATTTTATATCTAGATCATATAGGTAATAAGTAGCAGAGGCAAAATTTTAACCAGATCTTCTGACTCCAAACACAACTTAATATCCACTGCACTGCAAGGTTATTCTGATGTTTCAAGCCTGAGTGTCTGGAAAGATGGTGGTATCATCAACAGAAATTTGGGAATTTAAATAAGAAGCAAGACATAAAAGAATTGAGTCAAGGCACTCAATGTTTAGCTTGTAGAAGAGAGGACATGTATGCCAACTGTTTCTAAGTACTTAAAGGACTGTCAAGTGGAGAGAAGGTGAGGTTTCTTTTATTTCTTGAACTTGGAGGACAGAATTAAGTAGTTAACAAAATGCAGATTTAAGCTCAAAATAAGGGAAAACTTCCAGAATGATCTGAACTCTCCAAAAGGGAAATAGATGGCCTTTGGAGATAAAGATTTTCCCTCTAAAGGACTTTATGAAGAGGGTTGATGACTTTTGTTCAGGGAATTGGACTTTGTGAATATACAATCCAGAGACCTCATTTATGGATTCTTCAGGAACAGGTTCAACAAGATGACCTCTAAGATTGGCTCTAAATTTCCAATTCTATGACAATTTTAATTTTGAACATATTCCATTTGAGATACCAGAAGGACATTTGGGAGAAGTCCAGCAAGCAGCTGGACACTTTCAGTTACTGATACTCGATTCATATTCCATGCAAAATAAAAGCAAAATAAACTGTGCCTTGAATTTTTTTTGCAAGTAAGCAGAGAATAAATCAATTACTATTTAACAAATATTTATCAAAGTTTTACTAAATGTATGAAACATTTGTAAGAAACAAATACACAGAAAAATAAAATGTAATGAAATAAACTCACTTGTGACCCTCCAGTAATGACAGTGACCGTGGTTTGCCTGTTAATTTCATAATCTTTTGACAGTGGATTCATCAAAGAAATGCTTAATGTTTTTTGCACTATGAATCACAATTAATGCATTTAAAATATAGATGAAAAGGTGTACATTTACAAATCAGCTCCACCTTCTGGTTATGTAGAAAAGCAAGTGTTCTCTTTATTGTGGCTCTTACACCTTTATCCCTTCCATCTCAGCTGGGTTACCTGTATCTTTAAATGCCCCTGTGTATTTGCCCTACTTCTTCCCTAGATTGCCCACTGTGTAAAATGACCAGTGTCCTTTCTGCCTCCATTTCTATATCTTTAGCCATTTTATTCATCAACCATCAAATTGGATACAATATCTCTACTGCAATTTGTAAAGGAATGATGGAGAGGAAGAGAAGTAACCACTGGGTTTGAAGAGGCTGAAAATAGGAAGCTGATCTATGGTTTCACAGTATTGAAAGCCAGTACATATATTGAAAGGATAGAACTTTTTGATTATGTAATGAACACGATGTAACAACCAACCATACTTTTGTACATTAGGATGAAGCTTGTAGCTTTATTCCCATTTAAATTTCTTGTGGTCAGAAGGATGTACTGTGATCTTAGATTTGTTGCTTTTCCACCCATCCTTGGCATATTAATTTAAAAGAAACAAGACTGGAAATCAGACAAAAGCACAGTCTTCTTAGTGTTGTATTTCTCCCAGTGCCTTGTGCATAGGAAATACTTAATAATAAATAATTAGGCAGCTAGAGGGCACAGTGGATAGAGTGCTGAATTTAGAGTCAGTAACACTTGAGTTCAAATCTAGCCCCCGATACTTCCTTACTAGTTGAATGGCATAGAACAAGTCATTTAACCTCTCAGTCTTTATTTGTTTGTTTTATCTGTAACATGGAGGTAATAATAGCACTCACCTCCTAGATTTGTTGTGAGGATAAAAGGAAATAATAATCGTAAAGCACTTTGCAAACCTTAAAAAGACTATATAATTGCTATTGTTATTAATAAAATTTCTTTAACTTGAACAAACCTGAGAAAATGAAACAATTGGCTATAAGTATGTGTGTTTTTATATACATCTATACATGCATATATGCATGTATACACATACATACACTCATACTGAGGCTTAGATAGGTTCAAGGACTCCTCCTGTCCCAAAACTAGTAATGCCCAAGTCATTTTAGATGACCAATACTTAGTCTATTGTTCTAGTCATTATGATAACTGAAAATTATGAAGTCCAGTCCTTTCACAACTCATTCTTTTTGCCTCCTAAGTTAGGTTGCCTAGCATCATATAAACATTACAAATCATTAACAAAGCAATTAGTACACTCTCTTTTCTTCACAGTGAAGTAATTCAATTCAATTAAGCAAGTAAAACATATACACATACATATATACATATAGCCAATTGCTTCATCTTCTCAAGTTTATTCCAAGTCAAAAATTATATTAATAATCATACAAAATTATATATTGTATATGATTAAAATTATTAATGTAATAAATAATCAAAATTGTAAAATTATTTTAGATACTATCTACCTATTTATTCATCTATCTACTTATGAAAATGTTCTGAGAATTGTAAAGCATCACTTAAATATTGGGCAATAATAAGAGTTCCCATTCATGTAGCAATTTGTTTGTGTATGTCTTGTATTCTCCATCCTCCCCCCAAATAGAGTTAAAGCTAGTTGACAAGAGCAACTTTTTTTGTGTGTTTGTCTTTGTATCTCCAAGGTTTAGCACAGTGCCTTGCACAAATTAAGCACTCAGCAAATATTTATAGAATCAAATGAATTACTTCACTGGTAAGAAAAGGGAGTGGATTAACTGCTTTGTTAATGATCTGCAATGCTCATACAATGCTAAGCAAACCACCTAACTCAGGAGGCAAAAAGAATGGGTAGCAAAAAAACTGGACTTTGTAACTTTCAGATCTGATTTGGAAATTTACCAGCTTTGGGGCTACAGGACAGTTCCTTAACCTCTCTAAGCCTCAATTTCCTCATCTGAGAAATGGGGGGCATAACATTTAGCCCCTTAACTCATGGAGTGGTTGGGGGAAAATACTTTGTGAACTTTCAGTTTCTTTTTAAATATAAATTGTTGACATCATAATCTTATTGGTTTATTGTTATAATTTTTATTAATTTCATCTTAAATTTTCTCCCTCTCATCAATAAAATGAAGGCAGAGATAGTCAAGTATACTAGAAAGCAATTTCCTAAGAGCCATTTCTATTCTATAAATCCAAAAGAAAGTTGACAACAGTGATTTTTTTTAAATGTCTGGCTATTTGATTCCTTCCCCATTCAATTTACTGCACATTTCATTCCTATATTCTAGGATACTGACCCTCTTATTTCCCCTTCTAGTTGTTCTCAAAGAGCACAAAACCTTCTTCATTCATTCAACTTCAAGAGCAGCAAAAAAGAGAACTCTTGCCATGTTGAGGGACCTAATCAAGACATAAATGCCTTAACACTGCAATGATGTTCCATCTAAGGAACTTCCATCTAAGGAAGAAAAACAATTTTCAGGGAGTAAGCAAGCTACATCTTTCCTAAGATGATACTCTGCAAATGTGCCTATGGCCCAGTGTAGGCATACTGAAGTGCATCAGGTGTACCATAAAAATAAATAAGACAGCAGCAGAGCTGGAATTAGAACCTGAGGTTACCAACACTTAGTCTCAAGTTCCAGTCATTAGGCAGTGTTCACGCTTCCGAGGGCAGGCTACACAAAGCCATTCAGGCACGATCAGAAAGCTACACAAACAGAGCTATTATGGCCTTAGAATCAGAGAGACTGATTCCAGACTCTGGAAATGAAGCGAGCACAAGTTTTGTATTTTACAATTTACTCTAGACACCTTAGGTGATAAATGCATTGAAATTTGTTATGTTTTTTTCCCCTTTTGTACCAATGTAAAAGAAATTTGTGTGCTTCCCAAAAGGAGTTGATAGTAAAATGCTTATCCCTAAATGATCTCTTCAGTGACATAATAGTGGTTGCTTGTCATAAGATGTCCCAGCAACAACTCAAGCAGTAATCAAAGAAAAGGTGACAAAGAACTTCATTTAGCTCATTTTCCCTGCTGAAATAATGGAAAAATAAGAATACTATTGGATCTGGAGTCAGAAGACAGGTTCAGATTCCAGCTCTGCTTCCTTCTACTTTGAGACCTTGGACAGGTCTCCAAATCTCAGCTCTCAGAATCTGTCTAATCATCTGTAAAATGAGTTAAGTTGGCTAGATGATTTTTAAAGTTCTTTCTACTCTTATTTTATCCAGCCTCAGATTCCTTTCTATGGTGCTCCCTCACATTTTTCAGAGCTGTCCTTGACAGGCTATCCTTTGGTACACTCAAGCCTACCTCTTAGGATTGTGAGATTTCTTATAAAGAGAGATCATAAATGTCTACCCACTTTTTTCCCCCTCTTCTTACCTTCTGGAAATCTCCCGGGGGCATACAACTGTGCTCCATTTCTTTAATTCCTCTAGGGATGAAACAGCTTTCCAGGGTAGAAGTGCCCTTCAGAAAGGTCTTAGCTATTCCTGGATCTCAGACCTCTTATGCAAATTTGTATTAGAGATTCTCTGACTGGATATCTTAAATAACCCTATCATTTAGGCTTGGATAGGTATGGATACCTTGGTATGTTACTTCCTCATAGCACTTCTCTATCTCAAGATCCTTATATTTTCCTGATATCTAATTAGAGGATCCAATAGATTTCTCACTATCATTCTGGAGATTCATCCTAAAAAAAAGTTACCTGAGACCTATCAGAAAACACATTTCAATTTTTGACATGAAATCCTTCATAGGACATATATTATGCACTCTTTTTCAGTTGCAAGAGTTTAATCTGTCCATATCCAAAAGCTTTTTCATGAAAAATCTTCCCTAGACAGCAGAGCTGAATTCCAAAATACAGAATTATAGTAAATTCCCTAATGGTGGGCTTTAGCCTTTTCCTAAACACTGTATCTTTTGACTTTTCACCTGTTGTGTCTTGCCCAGAAACAAGCTTATACCCACTTAATACCCACTCTCCAAATATATGGTCAAAGCTTCCAATGCAAAAGATCTCACATTTTATATTGATTCTCACACCTTTTGTATTTTTTTTCATTTATGGAATAATTCACCTTTCAGTTTCCCATTTGAATAACAAATTGGCTAATGTTTTGCTGATTTTAAGGGCCTTGCAAAACGTAATTTCAAATTGTTGGACAATTCCTTGCCTATTATGCAAGTGGATGACCCCTTGAACCTCCAAGATTGTTTGGATCATTATAACATTTCTGTTTTTGTTCCAAATTCATTTGTTCTTCCAAGACTGAACATATTGTTACCATATTTCCATTTGTCTTGGTTACTTTCTTTTTAATTGAACAGGAATTCTTGATAAATATTTCCTTGGATTCATTCCTAATAAATTATTTCAAATTCTAGAAATCTAAAATATATTATTTTGAATGCCTTTTGTGGTCCTTACTGCAGATTGTTCCAAAATGTTTCAGAGGTTGTTTTGTTTGGATCAGATTAAATGGCTGGTCCTATCTCACTGAAAAGAGAGAGAAAACATTGGATTAAATAAATCAATACAAACTCAGTAAGATATGGCAGCGATTATATGTGATACCATGACCTTTTTATCCTTCTTAGTCATTTTTGGAAGTCTAAGGAGTGAAAAAGAGTAGAAATCTCATTCTTGGCCCTTTGGAAAAATCTTACCTGAGAGTCATCTCAAGAGTACAGAGATATGTTAAAACAAAGAGAAACTAAAAGAGACCAAATACTTTATTAAATAACATATTATCATACACTAAGATGATTGGAAGGGACTTCTAAGGTCAAAGTAATGTCCAAGCCTTGCCCAAAAGTTATTAGGGTTATTAATGGGTGCTATTCTTTGCTCCATTAAAGTCCTTCTTTCCCATGCTTCAAGCTTTCATCAGGAGAAGATCAGAACTGAACAAAAAAAATGATCTTCAATATCAAGACCCAAGTGAATCATAAAAAGGGAAAAAGTGGAAAAAGGAAAACATAAAGGATTCAATTGAACTAAACTGTTTACATTCGTACAGGGAAAGATGATACTTGCAATTCTTAAAAACTGTTTCACTAATGGTACAGCTAGAAAAATGTACACGGACAGAGGATACAGGTATACGGTGAATTTGAGGGAATGACATAAAAAATAATTAAGGGATGAGAAAGTGGAGGACACTGGGTACATAAGGAAGGGAGAGGTAGAATGGGGTAAGTTATTTCACATGAAGAGGTGTGAAAGACCTACTACAGTGGAGTGGAAGATGGGAGGGTGGATGATGAGCATCACTTGAACTTTACTCCCATCAATATTGATTTGAAGAGGGAATCATATACACAATCAGTTGAATTTGGAAATCTATCTTTTCTGACAGAGAAGTAAGAGGGGAGGAGATCAAGTAAAGGGTGGGGTGGGGACTGACAGAAGGGAAGGCACATCAGGGGAGGTGGTAGATAGAAGCAAAACATTGTCCAGGAGGTAAAGAATGAAAGGAGAGAGGACAAACAGAAGAAAGAATAGGATGAAAGGAAATACACATGTAGTAATCAAAACTGTAATGGGAATGGGATGAACTCTTTCATAAAATGGAAGTGGATAGCAGAGTGGATCAAAAACCAGAATCCTATATGTTGTTTACAAGAAACACACTTCAAACAGAGAGACATACAGAATAAAGGTAAGGGGCTGGAGCAGGATCTATTATGCTTCAGCTGAAGTAAAAAAAGCAGAGGTAGCAATCCTGATCTCAGACAAAGTAAAAGCAAAAATGCATCTCATTAAAAGAGATAAGGAAGGAAACTATATATTGCTAAAAGGTGCCATACACAATGAAGCAATATCAATACTAAACATACATGCACCAAGTGGTGTAGCATCCAAATTCTTAAAGAAGTTAAGTGAATTACAGGAAGAAATGAACAGCAAAACTCTTCTATGGGGGGATTTCAACTCTTAGAAATCAATAAATCCAACCAAAAAATAAACAAGAAAGAAATAAGGAGATAAATAGAATATCAGAAAAATTAGATACTACAGACATTTGACATGATTTAGACATAAAGGGTGACATCAAAAGCAAATTATAAGAGCAAGGAATAGTCTACCTGTCAGATCTATTTAGAGGTGAAGAATTCATGACCAAATAAGAGATAAAGAACATTATGAAATATAAAATAGATAATTTTAATTATATTAAATTAAAAAGCTTTTATACACACAAAACCAATGTTTTGGGGTTTTTTGTTTTTATTTTTGTTTTTTGTTTTCCAAAATTAGAAGGAAAGCAGAAAGATGGGAAACAATCTTTACAGCAAATAAAGGCTCATAAAGGCCTCATTTCTCAAATATATATACAACTGAGTCAAATTTGTAAGAATACAAGTCATTCCCCAATAGATAAATGGTCAAAGGATATGAATAGAAGGTTGTCAGATGAAGAAATCAAAGGTATCTATGGACATAGAAAGAAGTCCTCTAAAACACTTTTGATTAGAAAAATGCAAATTAAAACAATTCTGAGGTACCACCTCACACCTGTCAGATTGGCTAATATTACAGAAAATGAAAATTAAATATACTAGAGAAGATATGGGAAAATTGGAACACTTAATGAACTGTTGGATTGTGAACTGATCCAACCATTTTGGAAAGCAATTTGGAACTATGCCCAAAGGGCTATAAAACTATGCGTACCCTTTGATCCAGCAATACCACTACTAGGTCTGTATCCCAAAGAGATCATAAAAAGGGGAAAAGATCTGTATGTATGAAAAAAAAATAGATCTATACATACTAAAAAAATTATAGCATCCCTTTATGTGGTGGCAAAATATTGAAAATTCCTCATTAATTGGGGTATGGCTGAACAAACTGTGGTATATGAATCTAATGAAATGCTATTGTGCAATAAGAAATGATGAACAGGCAGATTTCAGAAAAACCAGGAAAGACTTACACAAATTGAAGCAAAGTGAAATGAACAGAACCAGGAAAGCATTGTATATAGAATCAGCAACATTGTGTGATGATCAACTATGAATGACTCAGCTCTTCTCAGCAATACAATGACCTAAGTCAAGTACAAAGGACCCAGGAACAAAAATGTTATCTTTATCCACATCAAATTCAATACAATGGATTCAACACAAATTGAAGCACATTTTTTTCACTTTATTCTTTCTTTTGTTTTTTTTTCTTTTGATCTATTTCTTTTTTCACAATTCTGATTGATATGGAAATATTTTTACATGATAGCACATGTGTAAACTATATCAATCTGCCTACCATTTTCAGAAGAGGGGGTGGAAGGGAAGGAGGGAGAAAATTTTGAAACTCAAAATATCACGCTAGGTGGCACAGTGGATAGAGCTCTGGCTTTGGAATCAGGAGGACCTGAGTTCAAATCTGACCTCAAACACTTGACACTTACTAGCTGTGTGACCCTGGGCAAGTCACTTAACCCCAATTGCCTCACCAAAAAAAAAATAGCACCAAAATGAATGCTAAAAATTTTCTTGACAGGCAAATGGGGGAAAATAATATTTTAAAAATGTATTAAATCAATGAAATGTGTCGTTTGCAATGCATGTACAGTAATTCCTGATTGGCTGAATAAAGGATGGAGTTCTGCTAATGATCTTTGGAGCCACCTAGAGCTTAAAAGAGATGGAACCTTTCAGTTGTGCACATTACTCTTTGTTATCCCCCTTTAGTTTGAGAACAAAAAATGGAAAGAGAAAAGATAGGTTACTCAGTTGCTTTATTTCATAGGGAGAAATTTTGGGTTTAATTAGATAAAATGAATATTTTCAATTGACGAGTGAGTGGAGAGCGGAGAGTTAGCTAGCTTTGGCTTGCTTTGTTCAAAGTAAACTTGAACTGTTATGCCTAGAGTTCTGATTTAACAACACAGAATCCTGATGAGTGAATAGTAGGGTGGAATGGTCTGTTGTGCCCAGAGATGGGACTAGGAATTAATAGGTGAAGTCTTTTTGTCAGGTGACTATTCTTGTTGTTGTTTTGTTTTGTTTTGTTTTTTTCAAATAACTCTAAGCTGGTTCTTATTCAGAGGTTTTATTCTAATAGCTTTAATTACAGTGCTTGTTTGTCCAAATGAAAAATGAAAACAACTATACAAAATAGTCCATTACTAATTGTGTATTGAAAGCAGTAAGAATTTCCACAACACCAAACAAACCATCTCTAAGTTTTTCTCAAGATAAAGTTTAATACCTCCAGCTTATTCAGTGTTAATCAAAATACAAAAAGAAAAAAAAATAAAGATCATTTTTTTAAGATGGCAAATCTGACCATTGTAGTAATGAGGGGTAGTAAAGGACATTTCACACATATACAGATAGGCATTATTCCAAAATGGGACTGAGTATTTCTAGAATGGAATGACTCCCCAAGCTCTCCTGCTCGATTTATTTTCTTTCAAAATTTAGACACCTTAGAGAAATGCCTGGTGTTCATGACTCTTTTTGAAATATCCCTAGCCAAGCTTTGGGGCTAACATAGGCTGTGCTTACTGTGGAGAGGTTTCAAACAGAATCACCACACATTGGACCAAAATTAAAAGGCTGCTTTTTTGTTGTCCAAATATGTCAGAAAACTCTTCTCAATGTTTATAACCAGTCATCATTTTGTTCTTCCTAAGAGCTGTTCAGGTATGATGGAGAGCTAATCACAGCCTGACCTGAACTTCAGGGGGAAAAATCTAGTTATAAATGGTTTATGATTGAAGATCTAATGCTCTCAGTATGCAGTCTTCTGAGCTGCTTTTTGACAACTTCTCTCACATTTTTTTTATTATATCAGCCTTAATTACCACTAACTATATCCTCAATTACTGAAATTATAGCATTGTGACCATTGCTTCACCTTTCAATTGTGAGGTAACAACTCAACTCTATAAAATCAAGAATCTTCATTTAATCATTTCTCCAGACACATATATGATTTCTCTTTTTTTTTTTAGTTTTGCCTTCTTAAATCTTAAAATCAGCATGCAAATTATCTGAGGCAATATGATGTCTTATAGGTCAAAGTTCTCAACACATTCTAACATCATTTTCTATGTCTCCCAAACTATTCCTTAATATTTACATTTTTCCACTTTTTGAGAAAACCTTTGTCTGCCCCCTTCAAGACTTCAAACTGTTCAGATACAAAAAGGGCATCATCCTACATCTTTTTTTCTTTATTTTTTCCACTTAATAGTATTTTATTTTTTTCCAATTACATGCAAAAATAGTTTTTAACACTCACTTTTACAAAGTTTTGATTTCCAATTTTTTTTCTCCCTCTCCAAGATAGCATACAATCTGATATGGGTTATACATGTACAATCATATTAAAAATATTTCCACATTAATTAGTCATATTATGAAAGAAGAATCAGAACAAAAGGGAAAAAAGAAACATGAGAAAGAAAAAAAAGAGAAAATGATATGCTTCTATCTGCATTCAGACTCTATAGTTCTTTCTCTGAATATGGACAGCATTTTCCATCATGACTTCCTTGGAATTTTCTTAGATCATTGCATTGCTGAGAAGAACGAAGTCTATCAAAGTTGGTTGACATATAATGTTGCTATTACTATATGTAATGTTAGCCTGATTCTCCTCACCTCACTCAGCATCAGTTCATGTAAGTCCAGGTTTTTCTGAAATCTGCCTGTTCATCATTTCTTATAGAACAATAGTATTCCATTACATTCGTATACCACAATTTGTTCAGTCATCCCCCAAATGATGGGCTTCCCTTCAATTTTCAATTCTTTGCCACTACAAAAAGACCTGCTATAATTTTTTTTTTTGTGCATGTGGGTCCTTTCCCCTTTTTTATGATTTCTTTGGGATTCAGACCTAGTAGTGGTATTGCTGGAACAAAGGGTATGCACAGTTTTATAGTCCTTTGGGTATAGTTCCAAATTGCTCTCCAGAATGGTTGGATCAGTTCACAACTCCACCAACAATGCATTAGTGTTCCAATTTTTCCCACATCTCCAACATTTATCACTTTCTTTTTTTTTGTCATATTAGCCAATATGATAGGTGTGAGATGGTACCTCAGAGATGCTTTTATTTGCATTTCTCTATTCAATGGTGATTTAGAGCATTTTTATATGACTACAGATAACTTTAATTTCTTTATCTGAGAACTGCCTATTCATATCCTTTGATCATTTATTGATTGGAGAATGACCACTCTACATCTTTTACAAAAGCATTTGAGTCTTTATATTTATGCCAGTTTATTTTTCCCAACCTGTTCAAGTCACATCTGACACCATTTTTTAAACATTCTTTTGTTAAACAATTATTATTATTAGATATTATTCAATCAGTTTTCTCCTATTTCTTATAACATTACACTGTTTCTTTATAAAACAGTCAATATCTTACATTCTTTACCAGTTGATCTAACTGCTTTTCTTTACATGAAAGCAGTTGGGTTTTTTTCGCATCTTTCAGGAATAAGTTGATCCATATGAAAGTACAGCACTTTAGAAGAATAGTAACCTGTACAATAAAAGGTCCAAAAATTCCTCAAAGAAAGAATTTTCTCACATTCTCGGTTTACCTTTCTACTGCTACACCTCAAGTATGTAAGAGTTTTTGTTTTGAATTTTGTCATTGGTACCAAGGCATTCACTATTCTCTGACATTCTCCTCTAGTGTCTTCAATACAACACATCTTCAGTAAAAACTATTTTTAGATGGTGTTTGAAGATTGCTGTTCAAACTGTATGCAGGCAGTTAAACACAAGTACATAGCCTTGTTATTCAATTTCCCTTGATGAATTAATAATTTACAAACATATTTTCCTCTTATTTTATTTTCAAGTTCTATTCCTAGTACATGCTAGGATTCTTTCTTTACTTATCTATTTCTTTGATTCCCTGCTGCCAAAACAAACAAAAAATAAATAAAAAGGCCCTTTGTGGCATCTTCTTCCTCTCTATTTGCCTTCAGTTCTAAGTCAAAATTGCCTTCCATGAAGCTACCTAATAACCGAATTGAGCTGCTCTTTATTTCCTGTATCTCCCAGGAACATAAGTTTACAACCTATAGGGACCTTAGAGATTATCTAGTCTAATCCACTCATTTTGTAGATAAGGAAATTTACTTTAATTAGTGAAGTAAGTCCAAGTTCATAGTGCTGATGACTAAATTTCAGTCAGAATCCACATCCAGTTCCTCTGACTCCAAATCCTGTGCTTTCAATACTTTGATATCCTGTCTTGTTCCATTCCACATAAATAGCCCAAGCAAATATAAAGGACAATCTTGTCCCTCCTCCCTCACTTGACTGAATTCATTTTCCTTTTATCTAGGCTCTGTAGCCCTCTACTTGCATCAAATCCCACTGCCTTCTTGTCTACTTTCTTTAAAAGCTTTTTTTTTTCCCATTGAGTTACATTTAGTTCATAATCTGTGTCTATTAATTTATCTATAGTCACTTATAAGCATTTTTTTTTGCTTGGCCCAAACCTATGATTTTATCAGTCCAAGGAACTTCTGGTGAGGAAATTCCCCTAGCAATTCAGAAAATCCCTTTAATATTGGTTGTCTTAGAGAGTTTCCTGAGTCACTTGCCTAGGGGCTTAAATCAGTATTTGTCAGACGCTAAATTTAAATCCAGGTCTATTTGATTGTTAGGCAAGTGGTATAGTGGAAAGGGTGCAAGACTCAGCCAGAAGACCTGGGTTCAAATGCTGACTATACTACTTACCACTTGCATTAGCTTGAGGAAATTCACTTCTCTGGGCCTCAGTTCCCTCATCTATAAAGAGAAAGAGTTGGCCTAGATATCTTCTAATGTGCTTTATAAATCTAAAACTATTATCTATGAGGCTAGCTGTCTACCCATTAAGGCACACTCCCTTTCTAATATAAATAATAGCATATTTCAAAATCTACATTTTCATCATATAATTTTATCTATAGAAGAATAGACTCCATTTTCACCTCACAGAACAAATCTGAGAGTGTAATATTTGTCTTCCCCTAGAACCCTGATGAAGAAAAAAAGGAGTCAAAAGAGAAGAGGGAGGTAGATGAAATAGAAGATTTCCTGGTCAGTGGCAGCTGCTTTTGGGGGCTTTGAAATTTCTAAAATCAGTTACTAAAGAGGCAAAAATCCCTAGATCTTCAGATTCACTGGAAGCTTAGATGAGATGATCTTCAGATCACAACAGGAGGAAAAGAACATTGAAGAGTCAGAAGATAACAGCTAACTCTACAACCTGATATCCAAGATATGTCTGTCTTTTGCTCCTCCTAGTTTGGTGCAGGGTTTTGGGTTCTGTCCCTCACATAGGTGTCACTTGGGGATTTGGACCAAGACTAAGGGATTTAAAGGGAGGGAAAAGGTACTTAGCCAGGTGCATTCAATTGGATTCCTGCCTTTGATGTTATACTCAGGAAAGCAACATTTAACAAGCCTTCATGGGGCATGGGAGTTTACAGAAAATGGGGGGGGGGTATAAGGCAGCAATAGGAATTATATCTTGAGTAGTGGTACCCTATTGGAAGAATAACTAGACACACACACACACAAGCAGAGCTTTTGGGGAGATGACAAGGACATTTTCACCATTCAAATATTGTTGAAACATTATTATGTGGGATGTTATAACAATTTATTTATAAATTAAATGAGTAAAGCTATTGCCCTTGTGTTTCTAATTGACCACAAAATGGAATTGCATACATTAAAGTAGGCTGCCTGTGCCATGTTTTGATAAATATGCAGCTACTCTCAGTAGCTCTCATCTTTTTCTTTTTGAAGAAACAATTGTCCTTTGACATTTTGAACAAGAGGCCCAAAATCATTTTTTATCCATGTCCACTCCTTTGGGTATTTAGTGCTCCTGGTCAGAAAGCAGACTTTCCATCAAAAATATATATCTCCAAAATGGACCCACAATGCAAATTCATCAATAGAACATCCTGCCATTTCAACAAGATACCAATGGACCCTTCCTAAAAAGGGAGCTACTTCATATGGCACTTGGGTGGTTGAAGAACCATTTCTGCTAAAAATGAAGGGAATTGTCTCATATTGTATAAAATGGCATTCCCATATTGTGTAAATTTGCCCTGTAGCCTCTTATTTTATAAATCTCTGGTTGTATTTGCTCAGAAAATACGTCATGCAAAACTGTGAAATCTACAGCTATCAAACATCTATTTTTCAGTTATTCCAAAAGAAAGATGCTAGAATCTTTAGATTGGTTTGTGAAGAGTTGCTTATATATCTCAATTGCAACACTATACTTAGATATACATTTAACTCTTTGAATGCCAGAATCTATAGAAGGTATACGCTTTTTCTTGCATGTTGAAACTTATTTCCAACTGAATTAACAAAAAAAATGGTTTATTAAACACTTACTATGTGCAGAGCACTGTGCTTAGTAAACACTGGGAATGCAAACGTTAAAAAAAAGTAAGGTGAGTTTCTACTCTCAAGGAAACTCCCACAGTGAGACAATACATATGGAAGTTTTCAGTTGCTAATTAGATGGAAAGGTCTAGTGGTTTTGGGGGGTCTAGCAGCAAAATAGATGGTAATACATCTACTTTAATATGATTCCCAGTGATAGATGAAGATGGCTAATATTTCCATAGTGCTTGTTATCTGCCAGACACCTTGCTAAGCACTTAGAATTATTATCTCATTTGATCCTCACAATAACCCTGGAAGATAGGTTCTATTATTATCGTCATTTTGCAGATGAGAAATCTGTACCAAAGAGAACTTAAGTGACTCCCCCCCCCCCCCAGTACTAGTAAGTGTCTACAGCTGGATTCAAACCCAGGTTTTCCAAACTCCAGGCCCAGTATTCTAGAGTCACTCAAGACCATACCCCTTTCTGATGTTGAATCATTTTACAATACCAAGGACTCTTATGCCAAGTTTTCTGGTTTGGGAGTATTGCTATCACTACTGAGGAGGCCAGGGCTGCAGCTACTACAGAGGTAATAGTTAGTTCTCATCTTTACAAAGGTTATTAATCTAGATGATGCCTGTGGGGGAATAGGCTGGAAGCAGGGATGAGGTACATGACAGTTCCTGGGCCTCTGGGTTCAAGCCTAAGCTATTTCTACTAGGATGTGACAAGGGACTTGATGGTTGACATAGTTTACCTCTTCTTGCCTCAGGCTACTTTATTATTTCTTTATATGTTGGCTTAACTGACTACTAGTGGCAGCTGTTTAACAGCTGGCATTTTTGATTTCAGGAATATGCTCCAAGTTGGGAGGTAATGTGTTAAGGGTCATAAGCTTAATAAAGATTCCTCTATGGTATAATGTAAGCTTCTAGAGGACAAGGGCTGCTTTTATTTTAGTGTTTGTATCCATAGCACCTACCACAGTATATGGCATGCAGTAAGGGAATAATAATGTGTTGAATTGAATTGAAAAGCAAAACAGGGTCCTGAAACCACAGCTTCTAATTGCAAATCTAATAGCTTTCCACTACCTCATGCTTACCTCTAACAGTTGTTTTGAAGGTTAAATAAACTAATGCATATAAAGTGCTTGTAAACCTTTATGTGCTATATACAATTAAGTGATATTATTGCTAAGATGACATAGAATCATAGAATGAAAAGGCAGTTTTCAGATGCCATCTTGCACCTCAGGTCAGGCCTAATTTCATCTGTACCAGAGAAATTTATGATTATCTTATCCACTGCTGTGGTCTTAAAGCAACAAAATAAAAATTAAAGGCTTTATCCAAACAGCTCTTTGTGGAAGAGGCTATATTTTTTGTCGTACAGAATTCTGTACAAAAGCACTGAGGAGACTAGAAATCTTAAAAATTAAAGGTAGTTCAGTTTCAGGTCAATTCCATGAAAACCAGTTTGATTTGAATTATGTGAAATCCACAAGGATTCAATGGAAGACAAAATTGAATAGATGTTAGATTTACTGGAAATTTATTGGGATATTTCAGTACTGACCTGCATTTCCAAATATTAGCTTCAGCTGTATTTTGGATTCTGTTGTCCTTCAGCTGTTCTGAAGTACAGTCTGGCATTAGTGGTAGGTACAACACAACTGGGAAGAATAAGTTCACTCCATAAACACCATTTATGCACACATGGCCTAAACAAACTATACTTCTGAATCTTTCTAGCTATGTTGTCCTGGGCAAGTGCTTTGACCTCTGAACCTCAGTTAATACATAAAATGGGTAAGATTATACCCATATTATCATAAATTAGAAATTACTTTTAAACTTTAAATATCTATATAAATATCAGTTGTTGCTGGTATTATACAGTGAACTGTACATTTTAAGTATTCTCCATAGTTAGTTTTGTTCTCTTTTTTCTTTGTCACTATCCTTTTAGCTTCCAAGTTGTTTCCCCCTTAACTTGATGTTTAGAAAATAAAATGAAGCCAATATTAATAATAAGTAAAATGAGACATATGGACAACTAGGTGATGTGGTAGCTAGAGTGCCAGACTTAGCGTCAGAAAGACTCATCTTCTTGTTCAAATCTGGCCTCAGACACTTACTTGCTGTGACCCTGGGTAAGTCACTTGATGCTGTTTGCCTCAGTTTCCTCAACTGTGAAATGAACTAGAAAAGGAAATGGAAAACCAGTATCTTAGCCAAGAAAACCCAAAATGGAATCACGAAGAGTCAGATACAACTACCCCAACTAAACAACAACAAAAATGAGACATAACTGTGAAGATAAATCTGCTGCCAAAAGAATTAACTAAAGCACCACAAACACACACTTGTGTGAATATTTATAATATATGTAATGTGTTTTATATGCATGCATATGCATATATAGATATAACTTTATAGAAAAAAATTTATCTATATATCTCTATCTCCATATATGTGTGTGTGTATACATATTATATATATATACATATATTTGTATGGAAACTTATAGTATTGCACTCATCTATTACAGATAATTGAAGGATTCAACCTGGCAATCCCTTGTCAGTCACGGCTGTTTGACACATCTTTCACATGACTACTCACACAATCTTCCTAAAGCTGGGTAGCAAAAGTTCAGTAGCTACCCATTACTTACTCAAAGAAAATACAGATTCCTTAGCTGGTATTCAATGTTCTCCATAGTCTGTATACTACTTTTCTGCACTGTACTGTATACTACTGTACTGTAAACTACTGTATACCTCCTTTTCCAGGCTTATTGCACTCTCCACATTCCACCAAAATAGATTATTTATCATTCCTTCTTCTTGTCCTACCCTTTCTTATCTCCATGCTTCTGTTCATGATGTTCTTCATTCCTGAAAATAATCTACCTGTATCCACCTCTGACTTTTGAAATTTTACCCTTCCTTCAAGGCCCATGAAACCATACCTATTCTACTCATATGAAAATAATCATTTCTTTTTCCAATTCCTTGGTGCAAAATTGTTATGGACTTCTCTAATGTACTAAAGATTATAGATTTATTACTAGAAGAGTTGTTAGAAAATATCAACAACTTATTCTGGCTGCCAAGATGGCAGAGTAAGGAGTAAATTGCCATAACTCTCCCATATTTACCTCCAAACAACTGTAAAATAGCACCACAAAACAAATCCCAGAACAGCAGAACCAGCAGAAAGACAGGGTGAAGCATTCTTTTAGCCCAAGAAACTTGGAATGTTGTCAGGAAAGGTCTGTTTCACTCAGATAAAAGGGGAGCAAAGTCCAGGAAAGGAAACATCCCAACAAGCCAGCAGCAAACTGCTTTAGCAGACTAGTGAGAGATCCTGAGCCTTGGTGTGATGGAGCAGGCAAATGCCAACACTAGGACCTCCCACATGCCTCATGATAGACCAAGCAATGGGGAGATGTCAGCTGAGAGCCACCACATGCTTTAGCATAACCTTGGGCAAGCAAGCAACTGTTAGCACCCAGACCACCATGTGATTCAACATAACCCTGGACAAACAGACACCAATCCTATAGGTGCCTAAGAAAATGGGCAGACAGCAACTGTGGGACCCCACACATAACTCAGCATAGCCAGTAAACAGAAATACCAGCTCCAAAACCTACCATGTGCTTCAGTGTAGCACTGGGGAAACAGGAAGATGTCAACAGAGGAACACCCCACAGCACACACCAGATACCAGGTTAGCATTAGGTAAGCTGCCAGACACCTGCAACTTTGAGGAGCAACCACCTCCCTTCATCCCACCCCCTTAGTGCAGCATCAGACATGAGGGTCCCCCAGTGTCCTCAGGGCAACATCAGTGCAGCACCAGGTAAATAGCCAGAGCCTGCAGCCCCTGGCACAAGAGGCCTGAGACAGTGCCACTTCCAACCCAGGAGCAGAGCTCAAATTTAAAAGAAAGGAAAAAGGCTGAAAAAAAGATGAGCAAAAAAAAAAAAAAAAGGAATCAGTCCATAGAAAGTTTTCATTGTCACAAGGAAGACCAAGACACAAATTCAGAAGAAGACAACAATGTCAGAACACCCATGGGCAAAGCCCCAAAGAAAAATGGAAAGTGGTCTCAAGCCCAGAAAGAACTCATAGAAGAGCTCAAAAAGGAGCTTGAAAACCAAATATGAGAAGTAGAAGAAAAATTGAGAAAAGAAATCAGAGTGATACAAGAGAATTATGAAAAAAGAGTCACAGATTGGAAAAAGAAAACAACTACTTAAAAGTAGAATTGTTTAAATGAAAAAAGGGGATATAACACACCTTAAAAACTAGAATTCAGCAAGTAGAAGCTAATGACTTTATGAGATATCAAGAATGAATCAAATACATTCAAAAATGAAAAAAAATGGAAGAAAATGTAAAATATCTTATGAGAAAAACAACTCACCTGGAAATAGACCCAGGAAAGACAATATCAGAATCATTGGACTACCTGAAAGCCATAATTAAAAAGAGGATCTGGACAGCATCTTTCAAGAAACTATCAAGGAAAACTACCCTGATGTCCTGGAACCATAGGGCAAAATAGGCATTGAAAGAATCCACCAATCACTTCAGGAAAGAGATCCCAAAAGAAAAACTCCAAGGAACATTATAGCCAAATTTCAGAATTATCAAGGAAAAAAAGCTGCAAGTGGCCAGAAAGAAACAATGGAAATATTGGGGAGTCACAATCAGGATTACACAGGACTTGGCAACTGCAACATTAAAGGATAAGAGGGCATGAAACATGATATTCTGGAAGGCAAAGAATGTAGGAGTACCACCAAGAGTCACCTACCCATCAAAATTAAGCATAATATTTCAAGAGGAATAATCATCTTTCAATGAAATAGATTGATTTTAAGCTTTCATCAGGAAAAGACTAGAATTGAAAAACAAAATTGATTTCCAATATCAAGATCCAAGTGAATTGTAAAAAGGGAACAAGGGAAAAGAAAACATAACGGATTCAATTGAACTAAACTGTTTACATCCATACAGGGGAAGAAGGTATTTGTAATTATTAAAATTGTTCCACCAATACTACAGCTAGAAGAAATATACATAGATAGAGGGTACAGGTATAAGGTGAATTTGAGGGAATGACATAAAAATAACTAAGGAATGAGAAAGAGGAGTACATTGGATGCAGAAGGAAGGGAGAAGTAGAACGAGTTAAATTATTTCACATGAAGAAGTGTGAAAGACATATTACGGTGGAGGGAAACATGAGAGGATAGGCAATGGGCATTCCATGAACCTTACTCTCATCAGTATTGATTCAAAGAGTTAATAACATAAAAAATCTGTTGAATATAGAAATCTATCTTACCTGAAGTGAAGTGGGAGGGGAGGAAATTAAATAAAGGGGAGGGGACTGAAAGAAAGGAAAGCAGATCAAGGGAGGCAGTAGACAGAAGTAAAACATTGATGAGAATGGAAAGATTGAAAGGAGAGAGGACAAACAGGAGGAAAAATATGATGGAGGGAACACACAGGCAGTGATTATAATTATAAATGGAAGCAGATAGCAGAGCTGACCAAAAACCAGAATCCTACAATATGTTGTTTACAAAAAACACACTTGAAGCAGAGAGACACATGCAGAGTAAAAGTAAAGAACTGGAGCAGAATCTATTATGTTTCAGTTGAAGTAAAAAAAAAAAAAAAAAAGCAGGGGTAGCAATCCTGATCTCAGACAAAGGAAAAGCAAAAGTAGACCTCATTAAAAGAGATAGGGAAGGAAACTACATATTGCTAAAAGGTGCCATAGACAACAAAGTAACATCAATACTAAACACATATGAACCAAGTGGTATAGCATCCAAATCCTTTTTTTTTCAGTTTAAAGTATACTTTTTGATTTTTTTCAGAGGGGGTGTCTGTTTTCTTTCACAACATGGTCAACAATGGAAGTATGCTTTGCATGACAGTACATGCACAACCCACATCAAACCACTTGCTCCCTCAAGGAGTAGAGAACCTGGAACTCAAAAATTTTTAAAAAAAGTGTTAAAAATTCTTACATGTAAGTGGAAAATATATATATTAAAAATATTCATGAAAACTGATGAAATAAAAGAGCCTTTAGAGATCTGGGTATCTGTAATAAAATCCTCTTTAAACATTTATACTATGAGGAGGATATACACATCAAATATTTCATCATCATAAAATATAGTGAAGTTTCTCAAATGGTTTCCTGGTCCATGCTTCCAAGTTTATTGAAAATTTTAAGGCAAAACATAATTTCAAATATCTAGACCTGAGATATGCATTTGATAGAGAATGGATATTTTCTGGAATTTCAAGATCAGATATCACTGTTTCACTCTCAGAATGTTTTGATATATTGTGTTTACTTTTATCCATCTTGGATATTACTGTTGCATCTCCTGTCTCTTTCCTAACAAAACTATTTTTGAAGCCATATGTTTTAATTTTTTTCATTAACTAAAGGGGTATGCCTATGTATCTTGCTTTTCTGACTTACCGGGCTTTTAGAGAAGTAATGAGAACAACTTTTGGACTGTTTCTTTGAAGAGTGTTTTGGAGTATGCTTACTTATTTTGGTACTTTTCTTTGAGGAATTTCCACTATTTCTGGAAGATTCCTCTTCTTTTCTTTGATCTTGAGCTTCAGTAATCACTAAATTGCTAAAAATGATAATGATGTTGAAGGGACAAATTCTTTAGGAAGAATCTGGTGATTATCAGTGCCCTTGACTCACTGAACTTTGGAATAAAAAAAGGCCTCCTCAGTAGAAATTGGAAACTAGGAAACTTTGTCAGGAGGCAAAGTTTTAACATCACCACTAACTTTTTGGATGCTCTGCATTTGTCTTGTGGTATTCTGATTAGGTTCTGGCCTTTCTTCAAGTCACTTCTTTTCTTCTGTAAGTATAGCACTAATTGTAAATTTTATCTGGGGATGATCTAGGTCAGGAAATAAAAATCCTACTGATATATACCAGCTACTGTGGCAAGTTGCCCAAGTCCAGCATCTTTAAGGGGATCTAAAAAAGTATGGAACTTTAGGAAAAATGTCTCAATCCTGCCCAAAACACTATCATCTTCCAAAATCATGGTTTCCAGTGACTGTGCATAAAAAGTCTCAAATAGAGAGAAATCTATATTGCACAACTGGGAATTTTCAAGTTCCAGCTCAATTACTCATTTGTCAGCCTTGAGTCTTATAATCCTTTCTTCTTTTAATTGCTCTATGCACTCTTCCAACTTCTGTATTTCATTTATTTTGTATGGATTTGAGCTAGTTTTTTGTTTGTTTGTTTTTCAGGAAGAAGTTCTAAAACAATGTCTTCTGACTCTTCTGTTTCTGAGCATGATGGGATTTCCATAGTTACTTTCACAGGAAAATCCATTCACTGAACTGGTCAAGGTTAATCTTGAATTTTAATCAATGAGAACCCCCTGCTCCTATTGGCACATTCCACAATACACTAGGGCAGGAAGCCATGTGTACCAAGTGGTAATGACTCTGGAGTATATAAGAATCTTTACTACATGGCTGTTTTCTTCCTGTACTTAGAAGTTTCATTGTTGTTACTCCTCTGATTTAGAACTTTTTTCCATTCTGGGCAGCTCTACCAATAATTGCTTTCATCAAAAAATGATCGACTAATGGCTTTTTTCTTATATCCAGAACCACTATGGTTTTATTTCCTTCCAGAGCAGTTAGTAGAGTTTTAGCTCTCTCATTGCTAATTCCCCATTGCTGCTGATCAAGTGCTCTCAGCCATAAACTGTCACAAAGTCATTCTGCAAAAGCACTGGACCCCTGATCACTAATAAGAGCATTGCAGTTAAGTGAGATGTGCTGCAAGCCAACCATGTCATCCAGATCAGGGTTCCAATAGTGAAGGCTCTCAGCCCACACATCCTCATGTCTCCTTATTGACTGGTACTTTAAGATATTGGCCAGATGTTCTCCTCTATGCCAAGTCAGATTGCACCCTGAGAAGTTTACAGTCTTGAGGATTACTGAGGTCTTAGCATTTTGACAGATAGTTTCTAAACCTCCATCTCCAATTGGACAATATGATAGAGACAGATATACTAAAGATGCTGATTTATTCAATCCCCTGGTTAATAATACTAAATCTTGTTCTCTTAAATATATTCCCTGGAGCTCCAGGTTCTTCAGACCAGTAGATACATTTAAACAGCCTTTAATAACTTTACATAATTGTATGTTCACCACTTTGGATCTAGTTATAGGAATTTGCCTTTTAGAATAGACTTTATACCTATCAGAAGCTAATCTCCCAAACCTGTTTGACATGAGTTCCTGATGGCAACAGAGGGAAAATTTTTATTTATCCTAAGAGCGTTTAGCAAAGGTGCCATTCCAGGAGCTTGAGGCAGTTTTCATTGAAATCAAGCCCCTCCAGCCTCAGGTTGGCCTCACAACAGGTAGGGGTATAGAGTCTTGAAGTGCACAAAGATCTTGGTAGTGAGAAAAGAAATCTGCAGCACCCTCTCTCTCTCTGGAGCTTCACTGAGTTGATTATTTTTTGGCTGCCAAACCCACTCTGACCCTTTTTTGGTTTAAAGAAGGTTGATCCCCAGCTACATTTCTTTCAATTTGGTACTCACCTCTGCATTCAGCCATTAGCTCCCACTTCATTGTCCTCCTCATGTCAGCTCTGCCCACCACACTAGCATATAAATTCTTAAAGGAGAAGCTAAGTGAGTTACAGGAAGAAATAGACAGCAAAACTATGCTAGTGGGGGACCTCAACTGTCCCCTCTTAGAACTAAAACCTTTGACTGTGTGGATAACAACAGAATGTTATAAATCCTCCATGAGAGTACCATATCATCCTACTTGTCTCCTGAGGAAACTGTATGCAGAAGCAACAGATAGAACCATGCATGGAACTAATTGATTTAAGATTAGAAAAAGAGTATGATAAGTCTGTATATTGTCACCTTATTTATTTAACTTATATGCAGAGTACATCATGTGAAATGTCAGGCTGAATGAATCAGAAGCCAGAATTAAGACTGGTGGGAGAAATATTAACAATCTCAGATATGCAGATTATATACTCTTATGGCAGAAAATTAAGAAGAATTAAGCAGTCTTTTGATGTGGGTGAAAGAGGAGAGTGTCAAAACCAGCTTGAAGCTTAACATCCAAAAAACTAAAATCTTGACAATTAGTCCCATCACCTCCTTTCAAATACAGGGAGATGAAAAGGAAGCAATGTCAAATTTTATACTCTTGGGCAAAAAGATCACTGCAGATGGCAACTACAGCCATGAAATTTAAAGATGTTTGCTCCTTGGAAGGAAAGGTATGACAAATCTGAACAGCATACTAAAAAACCAGAGATATCACTTTCTTGCAAAGCATATATAGTCATGTATAGCCAAAGCTATTGTTTTTCCAGTAGCAATGTATGGTTGTGAAAGTTGGACTATAAGGAAATCTGAATGCTTCTGAATCAATGATTTCAAATTGTGGTGCTGGGGAAGACTTTTGAGATTCCCTTAAACAGAAATTATATCAAATCAGGCAATGCTTAAGGAAATTCATTCAGACTATTCACCAGGAGGTCAAATTCTGAAGCTGAAGTTTAAATACTTTTGGCCATATAATGAGAAGATGGCACTGATTGGAAAAGACCCTGATGTGGGAAAAAATTGAAGGCAAAAGGAGGAAGGGATGACAGAGGATGAGATGGATAGATAGTGTCATGGAAGAAAGGAATATGAGCTTGGACAGTCTTCCAGAGGTGGTGGAGGAAAGAAGGGCCTGGTGAGATATGATACATGGAGTCACAAAGAGTAAAACATGATTGAATAACAACAAAAAGAAAGAAAGAAATGAAAATATCAAAACCAACTCTCAACTCCCTATTTTTACATAAAAGAAACTAAGATTTGGAGAGATAAAGTGCTTTCCCTGAGGTCATAAATGCCCAGGTGAGATTTGAACTCAGATCTTCTGTTTCAAAATGTAGTTATCTTTCCACTTATATTCTAATTTGCATTATACTTATTTATGTATGATTTGTTTCTTCAATTAAGTGGCAGCTAGGGAAGATGATGGAGAGAAGCCAGGGAGTTGCCTGAATTCTCTCCAGTTTCCCTTGGTAGCAACATTAAATCAGGCCTCTGAAAGAATTCTGAAGCAATATAATTCACAAAAAGATGAAGTGAAACAATTTTCCAGCCCAAGATAACTTAGAAGGACTTCAGGAAAGGTCTGTCTCACTTGGGTAAAATGGGAGCACAGCCCAGCACTGACAGTTTCCAGGCAAAGTCCAAGGAGGATCTCAGCTATAGCACAGATCAGCTGTCTAATGGTACAGCAGGACAGGTGTAAGTCTTCCAACCACAGTGCAGGAGGCAAACAATCACCCCAGAACCCAGGGCACAACAGGTATGAATAGACTGGGCCACCCTAGTTCAGCAGGCAAGCTGCCAGTCCCTGAGGCTCCAGCACAGAAACTGATTCCCCTGGTGAAAGAAGCTTAGGACAGTGCTCCCTGTGCTCCAGAAGCAGAGCTCAGCTTTTAAAAATGAGGAAAACATACAAAAAAAAAGAGCCCTGGCCATGAAAAGCTACTACGACAGGGAAGATCAAAACACAAAGTCAGAAGAGGACAATAATGTCAAAATTCTTACATGCAAAGCCTCAAAGGGGAATGCAAATTGATCTCAAGCCCAACATGTCCTCTTGGAAAAGCACAAAAAGAATTTTAAAAAATCAAATAAGAGAGGTAGAAGAACATTGGGAAAAGCAATGGGAGTTATACAAGACAATTATGGGGGGCAAAAAGTCAACAGCTTGGAAAAGAAAGCAAAAAAACTGATTGAAGAAAACAACTGCTTAAAAAACAGAATTGGTCAAATGGAAAAGAAAATACAAAAACTAACTGAAGCAAATAATTCCTTAAAAATTAGAATTGGGCAAGTGGAGGTTAATGACTGTATGAGACATCAAAAAGCACTTAAACAAAATCAAAGGAATAAAAAAATAGAAGAAAACATAAAATACCTCATTGGAAAAACAACTGACCTGGAAAAATAGATCCAGGAGAGACAATATCAGAATCAGAGGAGACTACCTGAAGCCATATTCACAAGGAGGACCTGGACATCATCATCCAAGGATTCTCAAGGAAAATTGCCCTGATATCCTAGAACTAGAGAGCAAAATAGTCATTGAATGTGCCCACCAATCACCTTCTGAAAGACTTCAAAACATGAAAACTCCAAGGAATATTGTAGCCAAATTCCAGAATTAACAGGTCAAGGAGAAAATACTGCAAGAAAGTACAGAAAGAAACAATTCGAATATCAAGGAGCCACAGTCAGGATTACATTGGATTTAGAAGCTTCTACATTAAAGGATTGGATGGCTTGCAAGATGATATTCCAGAAGGGAAAAGAGTTTGGATTACAAATAAGAATCAACTACCCAGCAAAATTGAGCATAATCTTTCAGGGAAAAGATTGACATTCAATGAAATAAGGGACTTTCAAATTTTCCTAATGAAAAGACCAGAACTGAACAGAAGATTCAATCTTCAAATATAAGACACAAGAGAAGCATAAAAAGGTAAACAGGAAAGAGGAAAAAAAACAACACACAAAAATGGTACTCACTAAGGTTAAACTGTTTGCATCCCTACATGGGAAGATGATACTTGTAACTCTTAAGAAGTTTATCTTTATTAGGGCAGTTAGGAGTATACTTCAGATAGAGTTTATGGATATAAGTTGACTTTGATGGGGTGATAAAAATATTAACTAAGTGGTGATAAAAAAGATTGTACTTGGAGAAGAGGAAAGCAGGAGGCAGAATGGAGTAAATAATATCACATGAAGAGGTATGAAAGACCTATTACAGTAGAGGGAAAGAAGGGAGGGAGCGGGCATTGTTTTAACGGTACTCTCAAAGAAGAAATAACACCCACTCATTTTGGTTTAAAAAAAATCTATCTTACCTTATAGGGAAGTAGGAGGGGAAGGAGAGAAGAAAAGGTGTGTGTGGGGGGCTAATAACAGGCAGGGCAGTTTGAGAGAGATAGTGGTCAGAAGCAAAACACTGCTGATGAGGGACAGGGTGAAAAGAGAAAGAAAGGTATAAAAAGGGGAAAATTAGGATGGAGGGAAACACACAATTAGTAATCATAACTGTAAACGTGAATGAGATGAACCTTCCCTTAAAACAGAAGTGGATAGCGAAGTGGATTAAAAACCAGAATATGTTTGCAAAAACACGTTTGAAAAAGAGAGACACACATACAGAATAAAGATAAAACATAAGAGTAGAATTTTTTTTGCTTCAACTGAAGTAAAAAAACAAACAAACAAACAAACAAAAAAACAGGAGTAGCAATCCTAATCTCAGATGAAGGAAAAGCAAAAAACAGATCTACTTAAAAGACACAAGGAAGAAAACTACATCTTGCTAAAAATGTACCATAGACAATGAAGCAATATCAGTACAAACACATGTGCACCAAGTGGTATAGCCTCCAAATTCTTAGAGAAGAAGCTAAGTGAGTTAAAGGAAGAAATAGAAAACAAAACTCTACTAGTGGGGAAACTTAACCTTCCACTCTCAGAACTATATAAATCTAGCCACAAAAATAAGCAAAAGAGAAGTTGAGGAGGTAATGAGAATTTTATAAAAGTTAGATATGATAAACCCCTGGAGAAAATTGAATGGGGATAGAAAGAAGTATACCTTTTTCTCAGTGGCACATGGCACCTATACAAAAATTGACCATATATTAGGGCATAAAAACTTCACAATCAAATGGAGAAAGACAGAAATACAAAATGTATACTTTCCACTCATAATGCAATAAAAATTACATGTAATAATGGGCCATGGAATTAGAGAGAGACAGGAAGACAGAGAGACAGAGACAGACAGACACACACAGAGACAGAGAGAGAGAAAGACAGAGACAGAGAGAGACAGAGAGAACTGAGTCAAGTTTACAAGAATACAAGTCATTCCTGAGTTGATAAAAGGTCAAAGAATATGAACAGGCAGTTCTCAAATGAAGAAATTAACTCCATCTATAGTCATATGAAAAAATGCTCTAAATCACTATTGATTAGAGAAATGCAAATCAAAAAAACTCTGAGGTACCACATCACACCTATCAGATTGGCCAACATGACCAAAAAAATGATAAAAGTTGGAGAAGATGTGGGAAAATTGGGATACTGATGCATTACCGGTGGAATTGTGAACTGATCTAACCACTCTGGAGAGCAATTTGGAACCATGCCAAAAGGGCAATCTAACTGCATACCATTTGATACAACAATACCACTACTAGATGTGTATCCCAAAGAGATCATAAGAAAGGGAAAAGGACACACGTGTATAAAAATATTTATAGGATCTCTTTTTGTGGTGGCCAAGAATTGGAAATTAAGGGGATACCCATCAATGGGGAATGGCTGAACAAGTTGTGGTATGTGAATGTAATGGAATACTATTGTGCTATAAGAAATAATGAGCTTGCAGATTTAAGAAAAACTTGGAAAGACTTATATGAACTGATGCTGAGTGAAGTGATCAGAAGCAGAAGAACATTGTATACAGGAACAGCAACATTGTGTGATGATCAACTATGATTGGCTTAGCTCTTCTCAGCAGTATAATGATCCAAGACAATTCCAAAAGACTCATGATGGAAAATTCTATCCACATCCAGTGAAAGAACTATGGAGTCTGAATGCAGATCGAAGAATATTAATTTTACTTTTTGAGGTTTTTTTGGTTTTTTTTTGTGGCTTTTCCCTTTTGTTCTTTTCTTCTTTTACAGCATGACTAAGGTGGAAATATGTTTACATGATTGCACATGCATAACCTATTTCAGATTGCTTGACATTTTGGGAAGGGGGATGGAAAAAAATGGTTGGGGAGAAAATTGAAACTCAAATCTTAATGAAAATGAATGAAGAAACTTATATTCACATGTAATTGGAAAAAATAAAATACTATTTACCAATAAATAAATAAATAAAAGGCAGCTAGGTGGCAGAGCAGATAGTGTTGGACATAGAGTTAAGAAGAATTGAGTTCAAATTAACCTCAGACATTTACAAGCTCTGTAACCCTTACTAAGTCACTTAACCTCTCTAAGCCTCTGTTTTCTTATATATAAATTGGAGATAAAAAGAATATCTACCTCCCAGGGTTGTTGTAAGGATAAAATGAGAAAATATCTAAAAAGTTCTTAGCAAAACTTAAATATATCTTCTCTTCTTCTTCTTCTTCTTCTTCTTCTTCTTCTTCTTCTTCTTCTTCTCCTTCTCATCTTTCTCCTTCTTCTTCTCCTCCTCCTCCTTCTTCCTTTTATCATCATCATCATCCTTTTCTACTCCTCCTGCTCATCATCATTGTCATCATGTTTTTAAAGTTAAAACAATGTTTTATTTCATCTTTATGTCCCTATCACTTAGCACAGTATCTTCCATAAAGTAAGAGCATAATTAATGTTTATTGAACTGAATTAAATATAATCAAAAACTATCACACTGACAGTAAAATTGTGCTAATTAACACATGTAAAAGATTATATTTCCTCATTAAGCCCAAGAGTATCTGGGATCTCAACAGTTTTGATGGAACAAATTACAGGTGGGTGTGATAGCAGCATTCTGTCCATATAAAATGATATTTTCTTGAATATAGAAATGTTGTGAAATAAACCATCATTTTACACACCCCTATTTGCTACCCCCTTTAGTGGGATGTCTCTGACTCTACTTTGTTTTTCTTCTATGAATTCCTTTTCTTTCCATCTGCTGAGTCCTTAGGATTTGGCCAAATCAATAAATCTAATTTGATGGATTCCTATTCTGTTGATTCTCTTTGATCATAAAGGATCATATCTTTCTTCTTTAAGATGGTCCTCTCCATTGGATACTGTTAATTGCACATACCCCCCCCCACTGGTAGTTGTAATTCTAGTTCTGGGGATTCAACAAAAAGTTCCTCTTCAAATGCAAGTTTGATTACATGGATATAAAGTAGTTAATACATTTGACATCAAAGGACATGGATTTGTACAACACCTTTGTATTGAAGTTCTGTATGTGGGAAGATAGGGAAACTAGGTGGTAGAGATGAAGATGAAAAGCATTCCAGGCATGGGAGATGGTCAGTGGAACTGCACAGAATTGGAAGATGTAATATTTTATGAGATGATCACTCTTTCCTCCACGCTTCTTAATTCTATCTTGTGAGTCTTCACCGATGTGCTTACAATTGTTATTGTTCATTTTTTGTTTTTGAAGAGAACCAATGACATCACAGGGTAATTTCTTGACTTGCAAGTGCATTGGACTTAAGCGAGGCAGAGTTGCAAAACATCATCAGCCTCACTCTCTCTTTCAGAGTCAATTAGCTTAAAGCAAAGGCATTTACTAAGATAGTATTTAAACAGTAATGGTTTTAAAACATTCTTCCCTTAAGTTCAGGCTACACTCTCCTGCTACTGTGTACAATGTTAGTGGGAAGAGTCGATATACATATAGAGTACATAAGAAGAAGCAGAACCAAGAAGATGGTGGATTAAAGCAGGTACTCTAGCCAAGCATTCTCCACATTTCCCTCTAAAAAATTTAAAACAGCACATCAAATCAAATTCTAAAGAAGCATAACAATAGAAGATTGAGATGAGAGTTTTCCAATCTGGGTCAACTTAAGAGGTCAGAAGTAAAGGTCTGTGGCACTGGGGTGGGTGCTATATAGGAATGCAGTGTGGAAGTGACACTAGGTGTGGGCTTTGGCAGCCTCAGAGGTGGTAACAGAAGCCCCTGTATCAGGAGCACTCATCACCCACAAACAATATGGAGGCTGAACATCTGGCCAGAAAGATATTATGAGGGAACCATGTGCTTGCACTGGGAGTAGAACTGGGTGCCCTTTGACAACTCCATTGCCCATTATCAAGTTCTGGGCAGTTTGAGGGCAGAGAGGAGCATTTGTGGTCACAAGTGAACAGGGACGCTACTTGAGTACAAGTCATAGTTCTAGGGAGGAAAGGAGTTGTGATCACCAGAGAGCAAGGACCCTACATGGACAAGGATCAGAGCACACTGACCCCAAAAGCAGTGATTACACTTCTGCCCAGAACACACTAAGTTGGAAACACCAAAAAATTGCACACTCCCAGAAATGATTATAAAAATAATATGGTGAAAAAACAAAGTTTGGAAGAGTTACTCCCTCCTCCCCCCTCCCAGGTGACCTCCAAATTCTAATATAAAGTCCAAAGTTCAAGAAATAGGCTAGAAAAACAATCAAACAACAATAAAAAGAACCTGACCATAAAAAGCTACTATGGTGACAGGAGCTTAAGATGCAAACTCAGAAAAAAAAAACAATGTGAAAACATCTACAAACAACACCTCAAAGGAAAAAAAAAATGCAGATTGAGCACAAGCCCAATAAAGCTTCCTAAAATAGCTAAAAAGAGAGAGAGAAAAGAAAGCAAAAAAAAATTGAATAAGAGCAGTAGAGGAAAAAATGGGAAAAGAAATGAGAGCAATGCAAGGAAATTATGAAAAGGAGAATTAATAGCTTGGTAAAAGAGACACAAAAAGTACTGAAGAAAACAACTCCTTAAAAATAGAATTGACCAAATAATAAATGATATAGAATGTTTCACTGAAGAAAATAATTCCTTAAAAATTAGAATTGAGCAACTGGAAGCTAATGAATGGTTCCATGACACATCAAGAAAGAGTAAAACAAAGTCAAAAGAATGTGAAAGAGATAGAAGAAAATGTGGAATATCACATCAGGAAAAAAAATGACCCGAAAAATTGATTGAGGAGAGATAATTTAAGAATTATTGGACTACTCAAAAGCCATAATAGTAATAGAAAACAGCCTAGACATCATATTTCAAGAAATTAAAAAGAAAAACTGCTGAGATATCTTAGAACCAGAGGGTAAAAATCAAATTGAAAGAATCCACCTACCACCTCCTGAAAGAGATCACAAAATGAAAACACCCAGGAATATCATAGACAGGTTCTAGAACAAGTCATGAAGAACTTAATTAGGTTGAACTGTTTACATTCCCAAATGGGAAAATTATACACATAACCTCCCAAAATTTCATCATCAATAGGGCAGTTAGAACCAGTCTATTTAGAGGTCAAGAGTATGAGTCTATTATATTGAAATGATCTTAAAAGAAAAATTGAAGGCTGAAAAAAAGGGAAGAAGTAAGGGAGAGGAAGAATGAGGAAAATTATACTTCACATGCAAGAGGCACACAAGGAAGAGTTTTTACAATGGAGAGAAAGGAGAAGCAAGCAACATTTGATGTTCATTCAGCTAAGTGGCTTCAAAGTGGGAAGAATATATATATACAGAGAGAGAGAGAGAGAGAGAGTTAATCCTCAAGTTTTTCAGGGGTGATGATACTAGAAAATGGCACAAAAGTAAAAAAAAAACACAATTGTTGATAGACTCAATCTATGAAAAATAGGGGATTACGTTTCTGTGACTACCAAAATCTGTAACCTTTCACTAAACATTGCTGAAAATACATTTTTCTGTGTAGAATTTTTCATAACAAAACACTAATTCTGATAACATTTACTTTTCCTAACATAGTAACCATGAAATGACTCTTAAAAGGCAGTTCACAAAATAAAATTGGTAACATGCAAAACATTTTTTCTCATAAGTAATTCCATAGAATTCTGTGACCTTTTCTGCTAACACTGCAAATTAAAAAAATGTTTTCAGATTATGTTCAATTTTTATAACACATACAATCTGCAGAACCATAAATACAATATTAAAAACCAAAGAATTTTTTAATCTAAATATTACCTTCCACTACATCAGAAGTCAGATGGTGGTGTGAGGGTATTGTATTGTATACTATACTGCAGTAAACATCTCCACCTTGTCCACCCTCTGAAAATCAAGGGAGAGGTTGCTAGGACTTTATTAATTTTTAGCAGTTGTATAGGGTATTAATGTTTATAAAGTCATGAATCAATATTTTCTTATTTTATCCTCAAAACAATTCTGTAATACAGATGCTAATATCCTTGTTTTATACAAAAGGAAACTGGTACAAACAGATTAAATAACTTTCCCAGGGTCACAATTTTTTTTAATGATATTTTATTTTTCCCAATTACACATGAGGACAATTTTTAGCATTCATTTTTTTTAATTTTGAGTTCCAAACTTTCTCCTTCTTTCCCTTACTTCCCCACTCCCTGAGATAGTAAACAATTTGATACAGGTTATATGTGTGCAATTATGCAAAACATATTTCCATGTTAGTTGTGTTGTGAAAGAAGACAAAGACCAAAAGAAAAATATAAAGAAAGTGAAAAACAGTGTATTTTGTCTGTATTCAGACTCCATCAGTTCTTTCTCTGGATGGGTATAGCATTTTTCATCATGAGTCCTTTGGGATTGTCATCTTGGATCATTTTATTGCTAAGAATAACTAAGGCATTCACAATTGATTATCATATAGTATTGCTGTTACTCTGTACAATGTTCTACTGGCTCTTCTCACTTCACTTTATATTAGTTTGTGTAAGTCTTTCCAGGTTTTTCTACAATCAGCCTGCTCATCATTTTTTATAGCACAATAGTCTTCCAATCCCATTTGAAAGGCATCCTCTCAATTTCCAATTTTTTGCCACCACAAAAACAGATGCTATAAATGTTTTTGTACAAACAGGTCCTTTTCCTTTTAAAAAAAAAAATCTCCTTGGATTACAGATCTAATAGTGGCATTGCTGGATCAAAGAGTATGCACAGTTTTTAGCCCTTTGGTCTTAGTTCCAAATTGCTTTCCAGAATGGTTGGATATGTTCACAACTACTCCAACAATGCATTAGTGTCCCAGTTTTCTACATCCTCTCCAACATTTATCATTTTCCTTTCTTATCACCTTACTCAATTTGATAGTTGTGAGGCTGTACCTCAGAGCTGTTTTAATTTTCATTTCTCTGACCAATAGTGATTTAGATCATTTTTTTCATATGACTATAGGTGGCTTTGATTTCTTTTTCTGAAAATTGCCTATTCCTATCTGTTAAGCATTTATCAGTTGGATAATGATTTGTATTTTTATAAATTTGACTCGGTTTTCTACATATTTGAGAAATGAGGCCTTTATCATAGACACTTGTAAAAATTGTTTGCTAGCTTTCTGTTATCCTTCTAATTTTGGTTGCATTGGTTTTGTTTGTGCAAAAACTTTTAAATTTAATACAATCAAAATTATCCTTTTTATATCTAGTAGTGCTCTCTATCTCTTGTTTGGTCATAATTTTTTCCCTCTCTGTAGATATGAGAGGTAAACTATTCCTTACACTCCTTATTTCCTTATGGTATCACCCTTTTTGACCTTATTTTGGTATATGGTAT
Organism: Vombatus ursinus; assembly: GCF_900497805.2. Taxonomy (NCBI): domain Eukaryota; kingdom Metazoa; phylum Chordata; class Mammalia; order Diprotodontia; family Vombatidae; genus Vombatus; species Vombatus ursinus. The sequence continues at coordinate 649,334 of NW_020950547.1, read as the reverse complement.
AAGATATTGGTCCATGTTTTGCTGGGACTTTAGTCACTGCTGTCAGAATACGCCAAGACTGGGGAGGTCTTAGAGCCCGAAGGGCTTGAACTACAATTTTGGGGCATACTAGCAACACAAGACATGACTTTTAAAGGCAAATGATGAAAATATGCAACAAATGCATGGGGAGCTCTTTACTCTGTAATGGTGGGGTGAATAAGACCAGTGAAGATCCTGGTACAATACTAGCCACTTCACAAACTTTTCTCTCATATTTTTTCTCTACTATGCATAGCTATGAATATGCAAAGTTGCCAAGGCAAAACTGAAAATGAAATTACTGAAAAAATCATGCAAATTCTTGAAGTTCAGAAAGTTAAATATCTGAGTATTGAGAATGGATATACACATATTCATTTGGGTACAGATATCCATCTGACCTAACATGGAAATAGGACAGGAAGTGACTAAGAGAAGGTAGGGGTATGTGATAAGAGAGAGGACAGGTTAAGGGAGGCAGTGGTCAGAAGCAAAACAGATTTTTAAAGAGGGACAAGGCAAAAACAGAGTACATAAGTAAAGAGGCACACATGAGGGAACATATGTGGCCAAGTCAATTCAATCTCCAGCAATGAAGGGGCCCAAAGTCTTTTCTCTTGTTGTGGGCTCCCTTTGCTTGTTCCTCTCTCTAGAGGCAACTTGGTAGCTCAGTGGATAGAGCAATGGGGTTGAAGTCAGGAAAACTTGAATTTAAATCTAGCTTCAGACACTAGTTGAGTGACTTTGGGCAAGTCCATTAACCTTTATCTGCTCCCCCTATTTTCCTTTTTTATTATTTGGGTATAATAATAAAATTCTTCCTAGGAGTATTCTGAAGATCAAATGAGATAATATTTATAAAGTGCTAAGCATAGTGCCTGGCACATAGTAGGCACTATAAAAATGTTTATCCCCTTTATTTTCTTCTACTTCATGAGAGTACTAATCCTCTTTCAGCCTCTCACTAATGATTACAACTTTCATGTGAAGTGTTAACTTTAGGGCTATCTGAACATCTGGGCTCCAACCCCTGAGTGACAAATGGTGGCAGTACCTTGGTTAGAAAAAAGTTTGTTGCCAAGAAGTTCTATCAGTTCGCTCAATCAATTTCATCAGTCAATGGTAACGAATCTCTTCCCTTCATAGGGCAGATTGTTCATAGACAGCTAGACATTCAGGCTTTGAATTCTTTTTAATTACTCTATACTAGCTTGTCTTTCCTAACCCACCTCATTTTCAAATCTCATCTAATTTATGATGAGGCATACATTTTGGTTCTTGGTTCACAGCATACTCTTTGACTTAGATGTCCCTAGGGTTCTTCTTAGTTTTTTTTTTAAAGGAACTGAGTGAAAATGGTGAGGAAGCTGCTTTTAAAATCCTCCATCATATTCCTCTAATCAAGACAAATCACAAGGGCTATTCTGATTAAAGAAGGCTAAAAAGTCTTTCAACTTTTGTGCAATTACCCCCAGAAACAAAAAAAAATCAGTCTGTGCTCCCTACAAAAGTATTATCAAATATACCAATATTGATAATAATAATTAGAAACATATATTTGACATAGACTCTTTGTTTGGCTTCCTGAAATAATAAGACTAAACTACTTCAGGAAGTTTCAAATCAATTGTGATCTCAAAGTTAAGGAAATTTTACAATAAAATAGATTGATTATTGCAAAAGTGTTTAGAAGTAAGAAAAAAGAATGTTATTCCTATTGTCAGATGAGGAGGTGCATAAAGGGTGACCATTATGAAAGCAAAAAGGTCAATAAAAATGTAGTTTGCTTCTGCATATGGGAGCATCTGTTTGCCTGAAAATAATGGGGACACATTGTCTTCAAAGACCATCCTGCTTAGAATATCATTGTTCCATAAAAGCCAGCATTTTCTCAAGCAGTTAATGATTCTACATACTTATTGGTCATAGAAAGGAAAAGGAATCAGTCATTTTGAGGCCAAGCATTTTATGAGCAGAGTTAATGCCATATGGAGGTAATTTAATATTAATTTAGCAATCCTTAAATAAGCATCATCCCCAGGTCTGCTAAGTGGAGTTACTGATTTTGTTTCCTCCTAGACTGATAATTTACTTGTGCAATGGTGCTGTCACTAGATGAGATTAATTACAATAATGGTGCATCCTTTTGCTAAGAACATTTTCATAAATCATTTGAATATGGCCCAAGAGAAAAAGTTTCTAGTTAAGCTCTCTAAATCTTATGTGTTTTTTAATAGTTAGAAAATACGGCATATTAATATTGTGGCACATTTTTTATTTTATTAGGTTTTTGGTGAAAGTACATAGTAAAATGATTATGTCAGTAGAGAACATAATATTGAAGGCAAAGAGCTATTGTGGTTCATGAAAACCCCAAGATTTTTCTAGATGAACTGCTTTTAAGACACAGCTAACAACTGGTCAGGAGAAAGAGAACACATTGATACTTCAAGCTGACTATTTACTGTATGTCCTATTTAAACTTATGTGACTTTGTACATTGTCTGCACCTACAGATGGTATACCTATGTCACTGAGATCACATATCTATTAAGGTAGCAATATACAGACTTCAAAGGAACCCCATTAAGGAACCCCAGTCACTGACTGGGCATGATGTTACATAACCTTTATCCATGCTTCTGGGAGAGGCTAAAACCAGCAGATCAGTTGAGTGCAAAAGTTCTGAGGTGCAATAAGGCTAGAGATGATCTGGCGTTCATTGTAAGTCTAGCACAAATATGGTGAGACCGTGGGAGTGGAGAGCTACTAGACTAGACTATGAGGGGCGAATCAGCCCAGATTGGAAAAACAGGGCAGGTTAAAACTTCCAAGCTGATCTTTATTAGGATCAAGCCTATGAGTGGCCTTTGTACTTCTGGGCTGTGTGGGAGAGGGAGACCTTCTGTGAATCAATCAATTAATCAATCAAATAAATAAATAGATATATGAATCAATGAGTGCACACACAAACTAATAAGTAACTGAGTGAGTGAATAAACAAATTAAAAAAAAACTAAATTAATGAACAATAAATGTATGAATAAAGCTATGTATATGTATTACATAAAGTATATACATAAACACACACCTATATATATATACATACAAAAGTATATGTAAAAGTATACATAATACATGTACAAAAAAGTATATGTATTCCAGAAAAATGAATTTTTACATGGTGATCACAGCTAAAGCACATATTAGCAATTTAATCATGGGCAGGTCATTTAATTTTTGCAAATCTCAATTTCCTCATCTACAAAATGAAGATGATAATATTCACATTATGGAATTATTGATAACAATTTACTTTGTAAACCTTTAAGTGCTAAAAATACATGTGTTAATATGATTAGTTCAGCTGCCTTGTATTAATGATCACTTCATCAATGTATGGTAATTTCACTTTGTTTGTGAATTTATATATCTACCCTTCCCCAGAGAAGTTCTTGCTGAGTTATGATCCCCTATAGTTCTCTATGGAGACTTCAGTTTTCTAATCTACACAATGAAAAGATCAATCTATAGGGGACTACAACAGTCTAAGTTTCCTTTCTGTTCTAAATCCAATGATTTTATGAAACAGAATTTGAGAGGTGACAAGGAACTTAGAGATCATCTGTCTCTATCTTACCTTTTACAGAAGTCTTTGTTAGGTGAAATGCCTTCCCTAAGGCCATACAACAAATTAATAATAGAATAGTGAATAAAATCTGGGTCTCCTGACCACCTTCTCTTTCCTAGAATGATGCTCTTTCTGTTTTAGAACACTGACTTCCAGCTACATCTAATGCTATCATTTAGTCTTAATAGAATCTATACAGGACATCTATTTCAGTGCAATATTTTAGTTGAGATTTAAATCTGAAAATATAACTCTTGCCCTAGAGCTTGGTTGCTGTCATATTCTTTTAAAAGAGTCACTCATTCAACAACATTGTATATGAAACAAGTGATTAAAATAAAAATCCAATTCGTATCCTGCTATAATTACTCATTGCCTACCACCTCCTCACTGTGGTGTTATAGAAATTAATAATGATGGCAAAGCACTTTGTAAACATAAAATGCTATTGAATTACAAAATAATCATAGCAGTTTGAAATATATTCAGGTCATAATTTGGTTCTGGTAATTTGAAGTTTGTTCTTTTTTGCAAGATATTTCAGTCGACTTAAAAAGGAACAGTGATTTAGTAATGATGTAGCAAATAACTATCACTGATTCATTAGTTCATCAAAGATTTGTTGAGCAATGTCTACCTTCATAACACTAAGGAAGAGGCTAAAAAGTTTATATAATGATCTCTGACATCATTTGACTTATAATCTAGGATTATTTCCGTAAAGGTTGAGGTCAGGTACATTCAGTATAGGAAGTACTTGGTCAAATAAATATATTATTGGCAAGACATAAATTTATTAGGTTAACATTTTTTTTAAAAAACTTTATTTTACTTAATTTATAAAATGTTATAACATACCCCTCCTTCTCCAATAATCTACAAAGGTAGAATTTTTTAGTACCCTGAATAAAACTTTTAAAATAACATGAACATGATTATATTTGCCAATTCAATATTTTTTTTCAGAAATAATGAGACTGGGGCAGCTAGGTGGCAGAGTGGATAGAGCACTGGCCCTGGATTCAGGAGGACCTGAGTTCAAATCCGGCCTCAGACACATAACACTTACTAGCTGTGTGACTCTGAGCAAGTCACTTAACCCCATTGCCTAGCCAAACAAACAAACAAAACCAAGAAATAATGAAACTGGGGCAATTGAACTGAGAAGTGTGTTGTTCTATGGACACACACATCTATGTTCATATATACACACACATAAATTTCTATATACTATCAACAAAATGCACCAGCAAGAGATAGAAAGAGACATTCAATTTCAAATAACTGTAGACAATATAAAATACTTAGGAGACTACCTTCCAAAGGTAGACTCAGGAATTATATGAACACAATTACACAACATTTTTCACACAAATAAAATCAGATCAAAACAAGTGGAGAATTATTAATTGCTCATGGGTTGACTGAGCCAACATAATAAAATGACAGTTTTATCTAAAATAATTTAGTTGTACAATGTCCATACCAATCAATAACAATACCAATACCAATGTAATACCAATCAAACTACAAAGATTATTTTACAAATATGTGTATGTATATAAGCAAAGTTCATCTGAAAAAAGGTTATGAATATCAAGAGAATCAATGACAAAAAATGTGAAGGAAGATGGCCTAGCAGTACCAGATCCCAAACTACTAAAAAGCAGTAATCATCAAAACAGTCTGATACTGGCTAAGAAATACTGATGTCTCAGTGGAATAGATTAAGTACACAATGCACAGTAGTAAATGGCAATAGGTTACTAGAGTCATTTAGTCATAGTAATATAGTCAGAGTAAATGACTAAAATAATCTAGTATTTGATAAGCCCAAAGATCCTGGCCTTTTGAACAAGAACTCAATATTTGACAAAAATTGCTCAGAAAACTAGAAAGCAGTTTGACAGAAACTAGATATAGCCCAATATCTATGCCATATACCAAGATGAAGTCAAAATGAGTACATGATTTAGAGATAAAGGGTGATATCATAAGCCAATTAGGAGAGCATGGAAAATTTTACCTACTGCTTTGATAGAGGAAGAGTTTATGACCAAGAGATAGAAAGGATCAGGGGAAGTACCATTGCCAATTTTAATTACATTAAATTAAAAAGCTTTTGCACAAATAAAAACAATGCAGCCTTGTAAGATTAGAAGAAAAGAAGGAAGCTAGGGGAAAATTTACAGCAAGTTTCTCTGATAAATGCCTCATTTTTCAAATATGTGGAGTTCTGAGTTGAATTTATAAGAATGCAAGTTGTTCCCCAATTGATAAATGATCAAAGGAATTGAACAGGCAGTTTTCAGAAGAAATCAAAACTATATATAATCATACGAAAAATGATCTAAATCACTATTGTTTAGAGAAATGCAAATTAAAACAACTCTGAAGTACCACCTTACACTTATCAGATTGGCTAATATGACAGAACAGAAAATGGCAAATGCTGGGGGTGGGGAGTGGAATGTGGAAAAATCAGGACATTAATGTACTGTTGGTGGAAGTGTGAACTGATCTAACCATTTTGTAGAGCAATTTGGAACTACATCCAAAAAATGATAAAACTGCATACCCTTTGACCCAGCAATACCATAACTATGTCTGTATCTCAACAAGATAACAGAAAAAGGAAAAGGACTTATATGTATAAAAATAGTTATAACAGCTCTCTTTGTGGTGGCAAAGAATTGGAAATTGAGGGAATGGCCATCGATTGAGAAATAGCTGAAAAAGTTGTGGTATATCATTGAGATGAAATGTCATTTTTTTGTCCTTCATTTTCAAAAATGATCAGTGACATCAAGAGTCTTGACTTGCACATGAATTGGATTTAAGTGGGGCAGAGCTGCTCAAAGTCATCAACAGTCACCAAGACCAGTGTCAGGACAAAAGATAAGATGGCTGACTTTCATCTGGGATGCAGTAGAAGACCTTGGCATGTTTGATTTTTGACCAAGCTCTACATACTCCATAACACTTGCTTTAGCTATCTTCCTGACCATTGGAACAAATTTATTCTCATCCACCCATTCCACCAGAAGTCTTTGTATACTTGGTGTAGACATCCCCATAAATGACTAATAGGTTGTGATGGAATACCATTGTGTTATGAAAAATAAAATGATGAACAGGATGCTTTCACAAAAATCTAGGAAATGTGATGGGTGACATCTGAAATGACTGAAGAAACAAAAGTTTGAGTTTCTGAGCATAACAATTTATTAAGCAATGCATGTCAATTTCATGACAAATTGGGACCAGGTCTCCTCAGCTTGGCACTGTACCCTACATATAAAAGGAAACAGATTTTTATTCACTAAAAGGAAACAATCAACAGGATATAAGCCAGGACACAAGGTTAGGTTATTTGATTGCTAATTGGAGGAAAGAGTAGAGACTTTCTGAGTTGGGAGGAGGATGAGTGAGTTTTGAAAGTTGGGAGGAGGTAGAATGAGCAGGTGGACTTTTCCAGATGTGCAACAGGATGTCATTCAATTCCTATGATCAGTAAGCAGGTAGAATTTACAGGATAATGAAACAGGTTTCAAAATGGAATCAGTTTTACAAGATGGAATCAGTTTGATTCATACAATTTCAACAGTTCTTTCAAAAGACTTACATGAACTGATGCAAAGTGAAGTGAGCAGAACTAGAAGAGTATACACAGCAATATTGTATGATGATCAATTGTGAGTAACATAGATATTCTCAGTAATACAATGATCCAAGAAAATTCCAGAGGACTTATAGTAAAAAATTCTGTCTATCTCCAGAGAAAGAACTGATGGAGTCTGAATGCAGATGGAAGCATACCTATTTTACTTTTTTTGTTTATTTGTTTTTGTCTATTTTCTTTTGCAACATGGCTAAAATGGAAACAAATTTTTTCATGACTGCGCATGTAATGAAATTGCTTTCTTTCTCTATTGGGGGGAGGGAAGAAGAGAATTTGGAACTCAAAACTTTAAAAAAAGTTAAGTGTTTACATATAATTTAAAAAATTAAATAAATAACAGAAAAATGTCAGAGATGATTTTTTTTTAAATCAGCTTCAGACATTTACTAGCTGAGTCACCTTGGGCAAATCATTTAACCTATTTACCTCAATTTCCTCATCTAAAAAATGGGGATAATAATAAAACCTACCTCCATGGTTGTTGTGAATCAAATAAGATAATAATTGTAAACCACTTAGCACAATGTCTGTCACAGAGTAATATACAAATATTCATTATTATTCTTATTAACATGATTACTGTTACTATTATACACACATGCACACACATATATGTGTATATATATATACATATATACACATATATATGGTAAATCACTGTACAGCTTATTATGGAGCTATTTCAGTTATTTTGTAAATGAAATAATTGAGTCATGTTGAAATTCCAGTTGTTGGGTTCGTGTAGATACAATTCTACTGTTTTGTTCAATCACAATACGTCATGGAGAAGTTTTATAATGATTATAACCATCCAAAAGTGGTAAGCATCTATTCAGGAATGAATGGTTCCATACCACTGGAAGTCTTTGAGCCTAACTCTAAATATATAATCCCAAGAAATGTTACTACTCTTATCCTTAGGGGATTCTTGTTCAGGTAGAAGTTGTGTTAGAGATACTCTGAACTCCCATCCAAATCTCAATTTGAATGAATTCCTGTGATTTTGATTAGGAAATTTGATTGGAATGTTTTTGTTTCCTAGCTAAGTTCTAAGTGTTTATTTAAAGCTTAAGTATGAACTGTATTAAACTTTGGGGTAGCTTGACAATGTCAGGCAAGCTGTTACAGCCCCTGGAGTTACTTGGCTCAGAATAGGCAACACAGAAGCAGGACTGCCATAGAGTCAGTATATTCAGCCAAGAATAACTTCTGGGTGGCTGTCACAGTCTACTAAGCAAATGCATATTTCAAATTTTAGAAGTGACACCCCAAATCTATTTTAAAATGCATTCATTCTTATGAATTTCACAAATCAACCATTAAAAAAAATACCCATTGAGGTTTTTGGCTTTCATTGTGTTTTCTTTCTCAAGCCTGGTGTATGTACTCTCCTGGCAGATTATATATACAGAGTCAGTATCAGTGGAACTTATTTGTGCTTAAATGGAAATTCACTGATGAAAGATTCCATTCTATTTTGAGTTGCATAAACTTTTATGGTTCGGGGATATAGCACTGGCCCATTCATTGACTTTCTTGAACCTCATCCATTGTTAAGATCCATTTTCAGAGTTTTGTTTTATATAGGCTAGATTCTTAATTCTTTGCAAAAGGATCCACTTTTGAAGCAATGGTTGATAGTAACTAATGAAATTTTGATAATAAAATGGTCTATCTTTAGGGGAAATATTAGAAGATAAAGATTTATAAAGTGTAATGGATTGGGCTTTAGGCTCCCGTTCCTCTATTAACCATATTTAAAACCCAATGTATTTCACATTCCTTTCTTCTTCTCATCTTTCTTCCCTCCATTCTTTCTTCTTTTTTTTCTTCCTTCCTTCCTTATTCTTCCTCACTTCCTCCCTTCCTCCCACCTTCCTTACTTGCTTTTCCCTCTATCTCTATCTTTCTGTCTCTCTCTTTCCTTACTGAATCCCTTTGAAATCAAAGAACCGCTATCCTTTTGAAGGACATTTAGGGAATGGAAAAGAGAGTAGGAAATAGCATCAACATTTCTAAATTACAGAGAATGGAATGAAGTACCCTTAGATACTTCAAAGGCAACATTAAATTTCATTGCTGAGCTAATCCTCCTAAGGAAATTGATAGCATTGACAATAGAAGGTACTATATTCTCTGTTTCCAATAGATGAAAGCAATCTGTCTGAATAGGGAAAAGATTGCATAATGTGGCCCCATTTTTGTTATGGATATAAAGATATTATATCACCCATGAAACACTTAGTTGTACTTCAAAGCTTTTACTATTTCTTTGCATAGCAAATCTATGATGACTCCTAAGCATTCTACCTGATTGGACAAAATTGGTCTCCCATATTTTAGAAAAGTCTTAACCCATATACCTCTAAAGCAGTGTTTCCCCTTGAGCTCATAAGATCATAGGACCAGAGATATAGTGTTGTAAGAGATCTTAGAGGTTATAAAGTCCACCCCCTTCATTTCACAAATGAACAAACTGAGGCACAGAGTGGTTAAGTGATTTATCCAAGTTTATGCATGGCAGAGATAGTATTCAAACCAAGGTTATCTGACTCCAAATTCAGTGTTCTTTCCACTATTCCTTTCTCAACTATAGGAACTTCCATAGAAAATAGACAATAATTGGTTGATATTGGTTTTGAGGGAAAATTCTATAAAAAATTTCAGGTAGGATAGAAAATTTCTTTAAACAAAGAAAATCTTGTTGATTATTTTTTCAGATGTCTCTAGATGTCTTACATATGATTTTACTATTTTGTGGATGGTGAGGATGAGAAATTTGTAAAAAAACCAATACTAATTATGAGAAAAAAACAAAAAGAATTCTAAGTAGAACATGGCTCTACTCATATTTATTTCTCAATTAATAGTAGATACCAAAAATATTTTAGCATAATGAATGTATATATTTTTTAACAATCAATCAATCAATCAATAATCATTTTTTAGTGCCAATCATTTTGTTATGCTCTGGAGATACAAAGAAATCGTGGAAATTCCCTAACCCTAAAGGAATTTGCATTCTAATGAGCGAGAGGGTTATGTAGAGACCCACAAGATACATGAAATGAAATAAGTTCTAACTTTATTAACTACTACTGGGTCCAGAGGGATGCAATGTTATTCCCTCTCCCTCTTTCCTAAGAAATCCCTCTGCTTAAAACCCATGTATGCACTAAAAATGGGTCCAGTCCCAGGGGAGTTTTGAGCCTAGTGAAAGAAATTAGGTTCCTTTATTTCATACTCTTTTAGCTTATTACACTTCTACCCCAGCATCCTGGTGAAGATTTACTTAAAGATTACATTTTGGCTTATGTTTAAGGTTTCCCTAAAAGGTATAGAAGAAAGATACTCAATGCAAAATGTGAATCAGGTATGGGAAAGGTATTTATTCTCTATACTCAAAAGAAATTATAATGGAAAATATCCCTCTAGGTATACATTGAAAGAAAAATTAATATAGGAGGTATATAGCATGACATTATGGAAAGGGATCCAGATCTTCAGTCAAAAAGGCCAGGGTGCTCATCTTGCCTCTGATCTATCTTGGCTTTCTGACCCTGGGCAAATTACTTAAACTCTCAGTGCTCTAGGAAACTCAATAAAACTGTAAGTTGCAAGTGGAGGTGTCTGCGTACATTAGTAAAATTAATTTCCTCACCTAGGATTTCCTTATTCCAATAAAATCCCAGGTACATTCCTATCACTATCCCTATCCCTATAGTGGGCATTAAGCAGATACATTTCTCCTCAGTTTGGATTTTCCACTTAGTCATCTCATCAATCTTTCACTTTCATGTTGGTTATGCCAAGTCTGTTCTCTAGCTTCAAAAAATAAACACAAAAATTCTGAGGTCTAGTGCAACATTATGTACTCATCATCTATCTGATTGCCTGGGAAATCACATACATCTACATCTACATCTATATCTACATCATCTACATCTACATCTACATCTACATATATACTTATATACTTATATACATGTGTGTGCATATATATATATATATATGTAGTGTGTGTGTGTGTCCTAGAAATTATGTTTTTTGCTTGAAAATGAAACAACTCATTTATTAACCAATAGATGGCACTGGAGGCATTTGAAACATTTTCACTATTCCTTGTCTTCCTTTAGGAATATTAGTCTTTCAAGAAGTAAATAATTTATACCCCTAAATTAAAAACAAAGGCACATGCAAAATGTCCATATTTAAGGAACTTGAATATTGAAATTTTGGCTAAATGACTAGAAAAATGTGAGCCTTTGACAAAGTGAATCTGCCTTAGTTGAAGGTGACTGATTATGGTGGTATTCAAGGGCATTTGTGACCAGACCATAAGATTTCTGAGAAATGGATAAAACATTCCTGAGATGTGTGATTTCTATGAAAATTCCACTTTATTGTACCTTTCAGCTGTTTGTGTGATTCCAGCCACAAGGATTACTAGAAAATGTAATTAAATCTTCTCATTACAGGTGCTCACCTAGATGTTGCTAAGGTTAACTTAACAAGTAACCTTTTCATTCTCTAAAGTAAACAAGCCCACAAAATGTTCAATGAATCATGCAGGATAAAAAAGAAAATGCTCACTAGCACTTCAGTACCAATTACAGTGTGCAGAATAATCCATTGGTGGGATGGGACTAATTTTTCTCTAGAATTTGCTAACAATGGAGTTGATTATATAGATTTGGTTCCGAAAGATCTTATGTGGAGTTCAGTTGTAATTCCACCTCCATATAAAGCCAGCCTGGACTTAGATTTATTCTGTTAAGTGATATGAAAGGTCTACAGTCTTCATTGTGCCTTTTTATTGACAGTTTCACCAAATGTCTCACAAAGTCAGGTGATATTTTCTGAAAAGTATTTATCAACATGGTATAGCATCAAACATTATACCTTCAACTTCAGATTGTGCCCCACAACTTTTTTTTTTCAGAGCATTATTTTTTAAAGCCCCTGACACATCCAGAAATTCCATCTGGAGCAAGATTAAATTGTGATATTTTATTTTACTTCCCTTTCCTAAAAAAAAAAATCCACACTCATTATAATTTATATACAGTCAGAAGAAGGCTATGTTTAAATCCAAGTGTTTATGAGAAGGAGACAAAATTAGGTGTTGTAAATTTCATAGTGGTTCATTAGTGCTGTTTCAGTGACATGGGGCATTAACATGACTAATACTCATATTTTCTTCTCTTTTAAAATATATTTTATTGATATATCTTAGTTTTATATCATCTAGATCCCTACCTGTATCCCTCCCCCAGACACTCCAAGAAAGCCATTCTTTATAATAAAGAATTATTAAAAAGAAAAAAAGAAGAGGAAAAGGGGGAATATCAGTAAAACTGATCAATACCAAACATATGAAATTACATGCACTGATCCATATCTAGGACACCCTACTTACACAAAGGAGATATAAGACATGTGCATTTTTATATCTCTTCTTTGTGACCAGGCTTTAAAAAAACAATTTTGCAATTGTTAATATCCAATTTAATGAGCTAATACCTCAAAGGATAGAGTGCTGGTCCTCAAGTCAGGAAGACCTCATTCAAATCTGGCTTCAGACACTAACTAGCTGTGTGACTCTGGACAAGTCACTTAACCTCTATCCACCTCAATTTCTTCACCTATACAATAGAGATAACAATAATTCCTACCTGCCAGAGTTGTTGTGAGGATCAAAAGAGTTAATATTTGTAAAACACTTTACAAATCTTAAAGATGCTAGCTAAAAAAATAATACTTTGTTGTTTTTGTTTTTTCCATTCACGTTGCAGCCATTGTGAAATACATTGTCTTCATAGAGAAACACCTGAACATGTCTGATATAAGTACACATAGTAAATATCCATTGTTAGCAATGAGATTACTTTTCCCATGATCCTCATTTGGTCTATCAAAGTTTAATTATAGGTATTAAGAAACCCTCTGTATGTTCCTCTTCACATCTTTATCTTAACAGGGAAATCAAAAGACTTGGATCTCACTGCAGGGCTTAACATATTCCTCTACATTTTCTCTTTCATAGCCCTTTATACAATATGAGGGTGACAGTTTTTTAAATTCTTTCTAACAGGACTGTAGTTTGTTTTAAAGAACTGAGTGGCTCCTGTAGTTACATAAGACATTTCTTTAATGTATCAAATAACATTTGAAATTGATATTTAAAACAAAAGAGAGAGAGAGAGAGAGGTAGAAAGAAATATTTGGCAAATGATACTCAAAAGTTTTAGGAATTCTATAATGGAGAACTCCTATGGAGTGCTGCACCATGGCCTGTAGACCATTTCATCTTGGATACAACAATATGACCTGCAGTGCCTGGAGGGCCCAGCATGACAAGATTCATCTTGGTGTCTGCACTTGAATCTCAATGGCACTTCCTGTCTCACAAAGCTTAAATAGTCTCTACTACTACTAAACATATGCCTCTCTGACACTTTCTCCTTTATTTTCCCTACTTGAATATTTCAAGGGATTTGCAATTTCATTCATGTAGGTACTCCTTCCAACAGGACAGACCTGCTAGCTGTCAATGCCTATGTTTCCGGTGTGACCTTGGTTCATGTCTTCATGTAAGTCTTCTACATGCTAGCATCCTTGCCTCTTTATCTTTTTACATTGTGTTCATACCAGTAGAACACACAAGCTATCCCTTGCTCACATTTGCTCCCAATACCTGATTGCTTTACCTCCTTTCCTGATAAGATAGCTCCACGAGATAAATTTTTCACTACTTCTGCACAACTCTTCATTGATAATATGTTGTATTCTATACATACCCATCACATGCATTTCTATATATTTTTTGTTTGATCTACAACTTCAGTTCTTTGCAGACTGATATCCCATGATTTGTAGTCAGACGGTACCACCAGAAGAATGTTAATGTTAAAAAGATGGGCTTTAGTTTCAGGAAGAAGTTTAGAGTCATTAAAAACATTGCACACTCTCCATCAATATATTAGGTACAAATCTTAGAATTCTGAACACTAAGGTTTCCTTTAATATGAAAAATGAACCAGTGCTGATTACTTGCACATAATAGGTGCTCAATAATTATTTATTAAATGAGTGAATATACAAAGAAAATAAAGAATGAATAACTTTATAATTTTCCAACACATGTAATCCAAACATCTGCAAAACTGGGGAAAAGGAGGTCACTTATCTAGTTTGCATGTTCTCATAAGTGGTCCCTTTAAGAAGATGACACAAGTCTCATGTTGGCTAAGAAAATCACACCCAAGTATTCATTGTGCATGATGATCTGTTGCATAATTTTAAATCCTCCCCAAGTTTTCAGACCAGATTTTTTTTCTCTAGTACTTTGATTTTTTTTTTTTTTGGCCCCATTCTGACATTACCAACATTTCCTATTAATCTTGTCCCCCAGTTTGATGTGTTCTACAACAAAACCCTCATTTTGATTTCAGCTTGGTTTTCATTAGATCGCCACATGTTAAAATTCTTCCAGAATGGTTAAGTCCCACTACTCAGACTAGCTCATGTAGTTGATTGTTAAATTTTGTGCCAACCAGTGGTCAGATGGGATACTATCAACACTGAAAAGGAAGACATCTGAAACATGAATAATTTGGTGTAACCATAGGATAAACATATGGACAAAATAATGATCTCTAGTTAGTCTATATTAAATTTTAGATGGGATTTTCCACTCTTGGCTTCTTTTTTTTTTTTTAGTGAGGCAATTGGGGTTAAGTGACTTGCCCAAGGTCACACAGCTAGTACACAAGTGTTTGGTCTGAGGCCGGATTTGAACTCAGGTCCTCCTGACTTCAGGGCTGATGCTCTATCCACTGTGCCCCCTAGCTGCCCCTACTCTTGGTTTCTAATAAATATTTCTACCATTTCTAAAGCACATTTAAAATTAACACAAAAGTCTCATTTTGCCAACTAATGTAGTAGAAGATACATACTTCAAAATTCAGGGATGTTTCTTTTTGTTCTACTTACTAAGTAGTGTTCCATTGCTGTATATCATAATACTCATATATATCAGAAAATTGTCTTTAGCAGTTTCTTTTGTTAAAAAAAAATGAAGCCTATCAACCAGTGATCAATCATCTAGTAATGAACCCTGCTAATTTAGCCAGGCTGCTCCTTGGGAAACAGACATATCTTCCACTGGACCTATTGATGTATTGCTCTTGAAGGACCATATGTGTGTAAATTATACTAACGCTGGGTAAGGAAAGGGCCTTTGTGGTACACTGGGGTCCAAAAGTTCTAGAAAAAAATGGAAACAAAATGAGTGCTTAACATGTGGGGAGTGGCTGAAAAAATATAGTATATAAATTTAGTAGAATATTATTGCATTTAAAAATGACAAATATGAAAAATTTAGAGAAACTTAGGAAGATTTACATGAACTGATGCAGGGTGAAATGACCAGAACCAGTAAATATATATATATATATATAATTACTACAATAATATAAAAGAAAGTAACTTTGAAAAACTTCAGATTTTTTTAAAAATGCATTAGTCATGGCTTCAGAAGACTCATGATGAGGTATGTCTGGGCATAGCAGTGATACACTAGAGGTGCAGAATGGGCCATGCATTTTTGTACATGGTTAATGCATTCATTTGTTTTGTTGGACAATAGTTATTTGTCATAAATGGCATCTTCTATTGTTGGTGGAGGTGATTAATTAGTTTTGATAGAGACAAAAAAGAAAGATAGAAAAAACAATAAAATGTTTTTTTTAATAAACTCAGAAGAAAATTAAAAGTTTAGAAGGGGAAGGAATAAGACAATTTAGTTACACTGATGCTAAATTAATATATGCTTTTAAAACCTAAATTAAATATAATAAATCAAAATAAAATAATACAATAAATAATAAAACACAATAATAAAAAAATTTAATAAGCATATTACAGTAGACCACAATGAAAATGATTACCCCTTATGTACCAATATATCTATTGTAGAAGATGAAAAGGTGGAGAAATTTTATTAAAAAAAGAAAAAAGATGTAGTGTATAATTAAAACAAATGAAACCTGAACTAGTAAAATTGATTTTGATGCTGAAAATGTGATATGGACAAATAAAAGGCCTTTAACTCCAGCTACTATGATTTCATGTAGAACTTTATGATCAGTTGCTATAACAAAGAGGCCAAAGATCCTAAAAAACTATGAAAGTCAGCAAACAGCTGATTTACTTGCAAAGTAGAGATACGTGACAGCCAAGGGCAAAAGCAGCTTAGATAAAATCAATTGTAAAATTTTATACAGAGGAGTTTTAGAAAATGTGTATTATCCTCATAAAGCAGGGAAAAGCATTAGGAGATATAGCTAATTTTTACAAAGCTGAATAAAAGACACAAGTAAGCAAAGTAATCTTGTTAGCATTTAAAAATGAATACAAAAGTGGTGAATCAAACTTGTGAAAAATAGAAAATAACTTCAAAGATTTTTATAACCAACTCTTTTCACTATGAAGGATGGCACAGCCACCATATGTAGACTCTAACATCAGTTACAAATGTTCTTTGAGTGGAAGTAGAAATGCCACTGAAGAAATCAAAGAAAAATGAAACATTGGACTATATCAAGTGTACACAAAGGAGCTCTGCACTGGAGATGAAACAAATGTTTTGAGAAATAAAATATCAAGTTATCTGGAGTAAGATATGATGGTAAAGCCATTAAAATAATTATCAGACCTTTTTTCCTACCAAAATTAGTTGACTGAGAGCATCAATAATCATTGACCATTATGCCTACTTTCCTATTTATTTTTTTTAATTAGAATCATCTGCACGTATATCCAGGATACCATTTATGATAGCAATCAAAGAGAAACCCCATCCTTTATGGATGATGCTCTCAAGTAGATCACATTTTTATCATTATTGAGTTGAAAGAAAGTTGCAGAGTGTATAAAATTTTACTGTGCTTACTGTTTGTTGACTATTAAAAACCCATTTGATTTGATTGAGCAAAATGATGCCTTAAAAATGTTCTTCCAATAAAATATCTCCCATGCATGTGTCAAGATTATAAAAGATTCTCTAAAAAATATAATATGGAGGGTATCTAGAATAAGGGACTCCCTATAAATAGCTAGATCCTAAAGATAACTCCTATTTGTGGATGGCATTGTTTTGACTCCACCTTGGCCAGCAAGGTGTTGCAGTGGTTAAAGCACTGGCCTGGAGTCAAGAAGATCTAAATTCAAATCTAGCCTCAGACACTTACTATCTATGTGAATGGGCAAGTCACTTGACTTCTGTTTGCTTCAGTTTTCTCATCTGTATAATGCGGATAAAATAGCATCTACCTTCCAGAGTTGGTGTGAGGAATCAATGAGATAATAATTGCAAAGTGATTAGCATAGTGCCTGCCACACAGTAAGAGCTATGTAAATAATATATGGTTGCTATTTTCTTCTTCTTGTTGTTGTTCTTGTTCCCCAAAATATCAAACCTCCTTGTTTGGCTCACAAGATTTTAGAACCAGAAATATCAAGTATAATAAGAATACATATTATCCAGACTAATCTATCTATTTGGCTAGATAGCCCATAGATCTCATCTTTGACAAACATTACAGTTGGAAGGGTTGTGTCTCAAACTGAATAGGAAGAGGATAGAAAGGTGGACTTCCTTTAATGACCATGAAGTTCTCATTGAAACAAACATTCATCTTTTTAATACCAATATTCTCCTGCTGTTATATGCCTGTAAGATGTGGCAAACTATATTCTCTGAAGAACTGAAAATGACTATCACCAAGAGGGCAAACTGGGGATTTCAAACAATAATGATAATAAAAATGCCATCAAAAAGATATGTACAAAAAAAAGTTCCAGTCATGTCAAAAGAACAAAGGATAAAAAACAAACAGCCCTTATGATCCTGTGCTATTTTTGTGATTTCAAGAAAAAGCAAAAAAGTATTCTCCAAACCCCTCAACAGAGCCCATTGGATACACTCCCCACCCCCATGGCAAACTTATAGGAGAACATAGATAAGAGTCACTGAGGACAATCAGGCACGAATGGGTGTAAAATCTACATCACTGGAATATCCAGTTTAATGAGATCCAGACCCATTTAAATATTTCAGAGTCTAGAAGCAAGAATGTAGTAACAGCAATTGGGAGGATAAGGGAAGGCTTCATAGAGAAAATGACACATGAGATGAGTGTCTAAGGAAGGTAAGCTTTCTAAGAAGAAAAGATGAACAATATATTTTTACTTTATTTTTTTCCATAGCAAGCATTTTCATTAATACATCCTTCCCTCAACATTCCTCCCATTCACTATATGAATACATAAAAGCAAAAATAACAAAAAATAAAACCTTCGATGCATGGCTGAATAATCTGGCAAAAACACATGTACACGTTAGCCACGTCTAAAAATGTATACCTTTTTTTTTATATTTGAGGCATCACCATTCTATGAAGAGGTGAGTGGCATAGCCCATCTTCATTCTTTTGGACTCACAGTTTGTCAATGTGATAATCAGAATTAAGTTTTTCAAAGTTGTTGTTTCTCTATAAATTTTTTCATATATGGTTTTCTTAGTTCTGCTCATTCCACAGCAACAGTCATAAAGGTCTTCTTATTTTTTTCTGAAAATAATCATTTTATAACTTCTTGTGTCAAAATAATATTCTATAGCATTCATATACCACAATTTGTTTATTCATTCCCCACTAGGATACTTCCTTAGTTTCCAATTGTGGACTACCATTAAAGAGCTCCTATAATATCTTTTTTTACATATGCATCTGTTTTCCTTTTTTCTTTTATTTCTTTGGGATATAAAACTAATAGTGATATGAGAATATTCCTACATACGGGATGATTTGTTCAATAGCAGAGAGGTGAGAGATGGAGGGTTCAAGAGGAGTTTGGCTAGAAGGTAGAATGTGTGGATAATCGGAAATGAAGAGAATCAATTTAAGTATGTCAAATGAATAGTTATAGGACAGTTGCTTCTAGAAGCTCTAAGGGATTTCAGAAATATTAGCCTTTAAAGACTACAGCTTTGGACTTTGTATTTCCATTAGCTCTTTCATTTTTCTGAATCAGAAAAAAAATAGGTTTGTGCTGAGAGGACATAATGCCATTTTTAATATGAAAATTGATTTACAATTTTTACATTATTCTGCTTCAGAAGTTTGCAAATGTTATTATTCCATCAGAATCTGGTTTGACAAGTATGCTTACAGCCTGTGTGCAAGTGTTTGTTATGCTTCAAATTCAAAAATGACATTGCTGATACCACTGCTACTTTTGTGGAGGAGTATTGCTAAATTCAACCTTGTAAATAAGAGCAAATACATTCATTTGTATCCCACTCATCCTCTGAGCTGCACGTGTTCTGAAATGAGTAAGATTAGAATCTGTTTTTTTCCTCTATCCCTAGCAAGCACTGGGACTTTGAGCAATTATATCCATTGCTATCTTCAAAACTAGGCTAAATAGGTCAAAGGTGGCATACATATACAAATAAATACTGAGTCTTATTCATGAGCAGGTTCAGTAACTGGTCAAGATTTTACCATTTGAATGCCATTAACCCACTTCAAGACTGTCTCTCATATATGTTTTCTAAATTCTCAGAGTGGAAGAAGACCTCAGAGGCCATCCAGTGTAACTCATACCTGAAAAAGGATTCTCTGTACAACATATTCAATGTGGTCATTCAGTCTCTGCTTAAAAACTTCTAATTAGATTGAGCTCACTATTTCCCAAAGAGACCAATTCTAATTTTGGAAATCTCCAATTGTTAGAGTATTTGTGTTTGTTTGTTTCCCTGACATTGAACCTGCTTTACAATTTTTCCATAAATCTTGTGGTTCTGCCCTCTGAGCTCACAAAAAGTAAGTTTAATATTTCTTTCACATGACAGTCCTTCAGGTACGTAAGGATACCTAATCTGTCTCCCCACCTAAATCTTCTGTCCTCTAGACTAAACATCCTCAATTCCTTCAGCTTCTCCTCATATGCTATAATGTAAGTGTTTGCCATCATTGTTGCACTAAATGTGTTTTTGATAACCACATTTTTATTTGATGTGAAATCATAGGATCTTTAAGCAGCAAAGAAGCTTGTAAATGATCTAGAGATGATGTTTTTTTTTTAGGATGAAGAAACAGAAATCCTTCCCCAAGGTCACAAAGCTAAGTAGTGGCAAGGCTAGGAGGGGTATGGTAGAAAAAAAAAACACTTAAATGAGAATTGAGAGAACAGGGCTTTGTCTTGACTCTGCCCCTAACTGTGGTTGTGAGTCAATTACTTCACATCTCCATACCTCAATTTCTTGATCTGTAAAATGAAAGAGTTAGACTAAATTATCTCCAGGGTCTTCTACCAATCTAAAATAATATATTTTACCTAGATCCTTGAAATTTTGATGAGCAAGTCCTTTGTTCTTTATTTGTATTTTTATGTACTAACTTCTAGATTTCAATTAAAAAAAAAGCTTAATAATGCTCTCTTGGGTAGTATATCTATGTTTACTTCCTATATCTTGGCACCAGACCTATTCTTGCAGGGGAAAAGAAATATTGAATTGAATGAGATACACCAATACTGTATAGAAACATTATTCATTTCTTTAATTCTCTCAAATCAACATTATTAAGAATCCAAGATATGTTAAGTACAGTGGCAGATACAAGGAAGTTTTTTCTTATGGAGGCAAGCAATGATTCCATTGTTTTCTGTCCCAGTTAGACAACATCAGGAACCTTATATTCAGCTCTGGGCAGCATACATTAGGAGGCACATTGATAAATCACAACATATGCAGGGGAAAGCATGCAAGGAAATGAAAGGATCATTAATAATAACAATAATAATAAATCTCCTTGAGGACATATTTTTGTATCTCTAGCACTTGACACAGTGACTGAAGCATAGTAGGTGTTTAATAAATGTTCAATAATAATAACAGCTAACATTTATATAGTGATTACTAGGTACCAGGCACTGTGTTCAATGCTTCAGAATTATTCTCTTATTTGATCCCCACAACAACCTTGGGAGGCAGGTGCTATTACTATCCCCCTTAATAGATGAGAAACCTGAGGCAAACAGAGGTTAAGTGATTTGCCCTTGGTCACCCAGCTAGGAAGTGTGTCTGAGGCCAGATTTGAACTCAGATCTTCCTGACTCTAGACAGAGTGCTGTAACTACTGAGCTACCTGTCTCCCCCACTATGGATTCAATAGCATGACATGAGGATTTGGAGAATAGATAAGCATTTAAATAACACTTAAAAGTTTGGGCAGTGCTTTACATATTTTCTCTCATTTGAACCTTACAACAAATCTGAGAGTTAGCTGTTATTATTACCTCCATTTTATAGATGAGGAAACAAAGACTAGGAGTAGTCAAATGACTTGCTCAGGATCTCATGGTTTATATGCTTTGTAGCTGAGGCCATTGAATTCAATTCTTCCCAGTTTCAAGTCCCATCCCATGTATCCACTATGCAACCTAGTTGGATGCCTCTGAAGAAACAAGATATTTGTCCAAGAAAAAGGAATAGTCAAGGGGACATAATCATTGTCTCAACAATTTCTGGTAGAATGTAAGCTCTCTGAGGATAGACACTTTCATTTTCATATTTATATCACTAGTGTATTTATTGACATTTATTAAAACTTTTCTCGTAAGATCATAGATTTAGAGCTACAAGAGACCTTACAGGCCTTAGAGTCCAACCAATTCTTCTTACCAATGATGAAACAGGTCCACAGAATGTTTAATTGACTTGGCCAGGGTCACAAAGCTAATGAGTGAACTCAGGACTTACTGAGTCCAATGCAATACCTTATCTACTAGAAAGCACTGCTTCCCAAAGTGTTGAATATCTTTAATTATTCATATTATTGTTATTGGGGCCAGTCCTTAACTAAAATGGATTAGTTCTGATTGAATTTTGGAATGAAATGAAACACTTTTAAGTCTTTGAACAGTCAACAAAGGAAGTTTACTTTGCCCCATCACAGTAAAGTTATGCAACAAAGATAAAGAGACCCTTTCCTACAATATACGTTCCCAGATCTCTTCTCCATTTAAAAACATTTCTAGTTAGCAAAGTAGTGTATGATGACTCCCATTGTTTTGGGGTGTTCAGTTATGCATCAGTTTGGAGGGTCCTGACTCTATGTGGGTAGGCCTTTTTATGTCTTTAGGTGACCAGGAAGCTGAAACGAGGGAGACTTCAATGGAATATGAACACAAACTTCAAAAGTGAATGCGTTACATTGGGAAGTGGAAGGTTTTCTTTTTCTACACACCTTCAAGGGAGAGTTGAAAGAACACTTACTGAGAATATTCGGGGACTACTAGGTGGCACAGTAGGTACAGCACCAGCCCTGGGGTCAGGAGGACCTGAGTTCAAATCCAGCCTCAGACACGTAATACTTACTTACTGTGTGACTATGGGCAAGTCACTTAACCCCATTGCCTAGCCAAATAATAAATAAATAAATGAATGAATGAATAAATAGATTAATGAATGAATAAATAAATGAATGAATAGATAAATAAATAAGAGAATATTGGAGAAGAAATTCATGTCTCAGATAAGGATTAAACTAGATGACAACTAAAACCTAAAATTCTGTTCTATAGCTAAGGTAATGTTTTTAAAGGTAACAGAATCCTGGATAACTTCTCTTTTGTGTATTATTTCATTTTTTTCTATGGAATTTAATAGTGTATCACTGAAGCATCCCAATACATGGATGTGATAGAAACACTGCTGAACTTGAAAAATAATTATCTTCCAATTATGGAACCCTTTCATGTTTCACAATAAGCCCAATTTGAAAATGTAGGTATAATCCACTTTTTAGTCTATACTATAAACATGGGCAGAGATGGCACAAATAATGTAAATAATGATGATAATTGCAATAATAGTAATAGGAGTTCACATTCTATACTGACTTGCATTTTCTAAATATTCACCCTTGATTTTAGCTCTTCATTTTAGAATGTTGAAGATCAGATGAGTTTTCAGCAAAATAGCTCTCACAAATGACTACTTTTTTTTATCTTTCTTTCTCGTGTCAGCCATTACAGAGTGAAAGGACCAATGACTGGTAGATGAATGAAGAAGGCAAAAAGCAATGTTAATAAGGTTGTATTATTATCTCCATTTTAAAGGTTAGAAAACTTAGGGTCAGAGCTATGGAATAATTTTCACAAGGTTATACAAATATATCATGATATGACTTCCAACCCAGTACTTTTTCAAGCCTCTATGGAAGGTTTAGATAAACTAAAAAATAGATAATCAAATAATGAGTACTTTATATATGGAAATGCTCTTTCTCTGTTTCTGATTCTTGTCTCTGTGTCTCTGTTTCTCTCTGATTCTGTCTGTCTTTAGCTTTCTGCCTTTGTCTCTCTCTCTCTTTATTTTCATCTTTCTAGTGTTTAATTTAAAATAAAAATAAATTTTTAAAAGAGAAAAGTGGAGAATATTACATAATGACACACCTTATTCTTTCATACTAAAATGAATTAAATGATGCTGCTAAATATAATAGCATCATCGAGGAGAGATCTGAACCTGAAAGGACCTTCATGCAGCCTGTGGTCCTTTCTATATTTAAAACACAATACATGCAGTCTTTCATTTCAAGATGTAGCCATTCTTTCTTGAAACTGCCACTGTTAGAGGCATTGATTCCCATACAGGTAGTCTTGAATTCATGCCTTTCATTGTGAAATAAAGATTAACTAACTGGGAAGTTGTTGAATTCTGAGAGACAGTGGGGGGGAGGGGAAATACGGTACATTTCTTTAGACAGAAAAATATCTGGAAATATTTGGACATTATGGTGGTGTACATAGCAGGACTATCTTTGGATTCAGGGAGACCTGAATTCAAGTCCTGTCTCTGAGACACACTGGCTATGTAATCATAAGAAAGTCACTTACCTTCTCAGTACTTCAGACAACTTTAAGACTAGTTGTAAGACTAGCACATGAGTTTTCAAATTGTTATTAGTGGGAAGTTCTTCTATATCAGGAGTTCCCCACAATGATGAATTAGTAGATCTATAGATAGACAAATAGATATAGATATAGATCATATGAATATAGATAGATATATGGATTTGGATATGAATAAAGAAACATAAATAGATGTAGACATGGATAGAGATACAGAGATAGAGGCAGAATATGGATATGGATACAAATAGAGATAAATAGATATAAGTGTAGATATAGACATAGAGATAGAAGTTGATACAGAAACAGATATGGATACAGATACAGATATAGATACAGATACAGACATATTGATAGAGATATGTATACTGACATGGGAAGAAACAGACAGACAGACAGACAGATTAAATAGATATAGATACAGATAAAGTATGGTTACTTATAAAGAAACAGATATAGTTATATGGATGTTGATGTTGATGTAAGAGATAGAGAAATCTATATAGATATGATATTGATACAAATATAATAGATACAGGTACTGATATAGATGTAGATATAGGTATAAATAAAGATATAGAGCTAGACATGGATGGGGTCAATACAGATAAAAATATGGGTATGGATACAGATAATTCAGATGTAGATAGAGATAGAAGTAGAAATAGATATGGATATAGAGGTAAGGAGAGAGAGAGAGGATATAATATGATTATATAGATTGAAATAGATTTTTGTGGGAAGTAGGATCAGGAAGACCATTTGTTTAGAGAATATCCAATGAGGACATTTTTGTACCAAAGCAGATCAGTCATTTTACAGTCACTCTACTCTAAATACCTAGTTCCTGACATAGTTTTACATTCATAATTAATGTAACATGGTTCTCAAAATGATTACCTGATAGAAATTCATACTGACTGATCTTAAAGTTCTACAATGTCCAATCAAGTCTCCTTAATATTTATTCATATTAATGCATACTTTGAAGTTTACAAATCATGTTCCTTATTCTCTGACATGCTTTATTACTGTATTACAGATAAGAAAACTGAGGCTCAGAGAACTTGTGATTGTCCATGATCACATGACTATTATGTTCTAATGTCAACAAAGATCTCAGGTCAGATTCAGAAATTTAATAGGTCTGACCCTCATTACTTCACCTCAGTCATTGATGAATTTATGAGATGTAATATGCATAAGGAGAGATACCTGAGACTTGTGCATAAACATCTTTCATGCTTACATCAAAACATTAATAGTAAGTATATCCCATAGTACCTATCTACCTACCTACCTACCTACATATCTATCTATCTATCTATCTACCTTTTTGTTTTGAGCCTGACTCTCCCTATCACACTCAGGCTAAAACAAAAGCAGCCATTCACAGCCACAATCCCACTGATGATCTACATGGAAGTCTTAAAATTAGTTGGGCTGGTTGGCACCCCCTCAAACACCCTGATGGCACCCTTGCTCCCAGGTACTCATCATATTGGTGCCAGCTTTAGTATGGCTTAACTTTAGCCCTATTGAAGTTCAGAACTATCAAACCTGAGTGATTCATCAACTTTAGCCTCCTTAGTAGCTGGTGCAAGTGACTATGGGCTCTGTTATTAACTAATATTCTTTAGTCCAGTCATTCAACTAGTCCCCAGACTACTTAATTGTATTAGTATATATGCAGATATGCACATGGATGTAATAGATATGGATATATAGTTATAGATAGATATAGATAATACCCATACATACAGTATATTCAAAAAGCCAGTACAGTTTAAATTATTAAAGCTTAAGACTTCTATAGATGTTATGGTGTTTTAATGTTTACAAAGTATTTTACATAAAGTATCTTGTTTGATCCTTACCACAATCAGATGGGTACTACAGGTACTATTTTTTCATCTTATAGATGAAGCCTGAAAAGAGGAGAAATGAATTGCATATGGATGCACTGCTAATAAAAATCTCAAGACAGGATTCATAGGAAAATAGATGTAGAACAAGAAGGAACCTTAAAAGCCATCTACTGCATCTTCTTTATTTGACAAGTGAAGAAACTGAGGTACAAAAAAATTTAGGGGCTGATCATGGTCTCAAAAGTAGTAGGTGGCCAAATCAGGATAGTCATTGGACTAATTGCCTCCCTATGTGTTTCTTGATCCCAGGTCAGGTATGATTTCCAATATCCCTTGGTGCTTCTCAGCTGTATTATATTCTAGCCTACATCTTCTTATCATATCCTTGAGGATACCATGAGAGATCATGTCAACTGATTTGCTGAAATCCAGGTAAAATGTGTCTCTGATATTATCATGATATACAAGTCTAGCAACCTTAACAAATTTGTGATCAAACCATACTAGTGTTTCATTATCATTGCTCTTTTTCTGGATGTTCATTAACAAAATATTTTTGTTACATTTTATAATTTAAGGTAAGTTCATCAGTCTATATTTTTCAGACTCTACTTTCTCCTCTCTTTACGCGTATCAGTATATTTGTTCATTTTCAGTCTTATAACATCTTCCCTTTTCTTCATGTCCTTTTGAAATTTTTCAGAAGTTACATTTGCCAGTACTATCAGTACATTGGATTGCAGTTCATCACCATGATTTGAACACATAAAGAACAGTTAAATGCTATTTTACTATCAATTTACTTATCTTTGGATTCAGCTCCCTATTTTAATGATTTTTACATTTCCAGTACAAATATTCTTCTTGGAAGAGAAAGCAGAAGGAAAATAAGAGTTTAATACTTCAGGATTCTTTCCATCACCTATTATCATTATTCCATATACCCTTAGTCATGCTCCTATCCTCATTTAAGGAGAATAAGGTAAGGAAATAAGCATTTATATTTCACCTACTATGTGTCAGGCACTAAGCACTTTCTACAGATGTTCTCTCATGGGGCAGCTATGTGGTGCAGTGGATAAAGAACTAGCCCTGGAGTCAGGAGGACTTGAGTTCAAATCCAACCTCAGACACATAACACTTACTAGCTGTGTGACCCTGGGAAAGTCACTTAACCCCATTGCCTAACCAAAAAAAAAGTTATCTCATTTCACCCCAAATAGACCTGTGAGATGGGTATGATTATAATTTCCATTTTACATTTGAGGAAACTAAGCCAATCAGAGGTTAAATGACTGGCTCAGAGTCATACAACTATGTGATTGAGACCAGATTTGCTCAGGTCTTCCTGACTCCAAGCCCAGTGCTCTTCTCACTACATCACCAACTATTTCACTTAAGCCTCTTTTCCACAATGTGGCTTAAACAAAGAAAAAAACCCTTTTGGTAATTAATAACATTCATTGACAGCATCAGCTCATTCTGAGAATCTATTTTGCTGATACTAACTATACAGGACTTTCTCATATAGTTATATTCACTCTCCATTTCCTACCTCTGCTCCTACTTTCTATATATTTCTTTTTTTTTCTAAGTTGGTCAATAAGGTACTCATCCATTTAGACTCTCCCTACTTTTTCTTCCTCTTTAAAATTATTTGTTTATCTTTTCATGATTTTGTTCTTAAAAGTTTCTTATCTCTCTTTCACTGACTTCTTTTGTGGAATTTTAGTCCATGGAATTCTCATTATTATCTCAACCAACTTTTTATAACCTCTGTCCCCAAGACTAGGGAGATGTGTATTCAAATTTCCTTCTCTCCTCTATCAAAAGCTCCAAAATGGAATGGTAACACTCCAAATATTTCCCTACCTTATAATCCTATCATTTATACTTCCTTTTTGATGAAAAGTAGGTCTAGACTGGTAGCTCCTGTAATGGTTCTTTTTCCACCTTTGAAAGATGAAATTATCATATAGGAAATTAAAAAAAAATAATCCTCTGATTTTGACCAAGAGAAACCTCTAAAAGATGTCCAGATAATTAACGTTCCTGATCATTACTATATTGCTGCTCCCTGCAAGTCCTACAATTTTTTGAACTAATCATCTATTTTCTCTTTCTGTTCAGGTTACCCATAGCATTCTATGAAGACAAAGTGGCTTCTGCTTATTCCTCTGTTGGTCTTCACTCCTAAGAGAACAAGTGAAGCTAAGTTTTGTGGGATAGACTAAGGATTTTATAGCATTCATAACATTGATCTATATACAGAAGAATTCTGAGTTCCAACCAAAGAACATAGAAAGAAGACATTAATAAATTATACATACTGGTGTCTCTCTTAGATTCATGATTTTGGTTGTGACCGCTTTTGGCCTCTTGCTCTTATGTTTTTGCATTCCCTTGGACACTGGGAACAAACATTCCTCCCTCTGCATATACTTTTACTTGCTCCATGTTATTTGATTATCAATTGAGCTCCCAATTTGTTTGAGTAAACTCCTCCAAAGGGAAGTGTCACGAACAATAATTTACAGTATCACTTCAAGAAGGCTAGTTCTGGAAAACAAAATATCTAAGAACCTAATGTGAAGCTTCATCAAATATTTAAGCTAATAAAAATCCATCTTTGTGCATCAATCTCTCATGGAAGTTTCCTGAGAGGGTCTGCTTTTGTTTGAAAGTTGCCTCTATAATCACTTGTCTGTCACTCCACATAGCTCTTCAATTTGTTGTTGTTCAGGCATTTTTCAGTTGTTTCCAATTCTTTGAAACCTCATTTGAAGTAATCAATTTATCATAATTTATAAATTGAAGAGAGGCAGCTAGGTGGTACGGCGGATAGAGTACGGGGATTGGAATCAGGAAGACATCTTTGTGAGTTTGGCTTCAGACACTTACTAGTTGTATGACCATGAACAAGTCACTAACTGTCATTTACCTCAGTTACCTCATATGTCAAATGAGCTGGAGAATGTGATTAGAAAGAGTTAGACACAACTGAAAAATGAGTGAACAAAATTATTTGCAAGTCTCTGTGCTAAGCACATAAATAATAAAAACCATTTCACTAAGTATAGTGGGCAAGTGAAGATTAGGTGAAAATGAGGAAGTGTCCCCTGAATGTATGAATAATTTATGATGTGGAAAATAATATTTATTATGTTATAATATTCTAAACTATATAATTTACAAAGACCTTCCTCCAAAAAAAGCAACCATGTAAGATAGGTAAAAGTAATAGTCCATATTTCTATACTTTGATGGATTGATATTCTCACAGTACTACCTTCAATGGTACAGATCATAATACATCCATAGCATCTCATCGTGTGTAAATTTTGGCTATGTCTTCCCGTAAATCTTTCACCCGGTTAACATGACATTGCATGTCTATCAATGTTGTACATAGAGTGTTCAGTGGTTATTTTTCATTTTACCTTCTTGACTATATATTCCTTCTCTGATCATATTTCTCACTGATGTCATCCTTTTACTCTGCTTCCCCCACACAAATCTTCATTGGTAATAGATTGTGGCCTATTTATGCCCACTATATACTTCTCCATTGCCTTTGGATGATCCACAACTTTAATTAATATGGTGTTATATGATTTGCAGTTGTGCAAAAATATTGTTGCTATACATGCAAGCAAATGCAAGTGTATGAAGAATGTTTATGGTCCTGACTATGATTTGTAGTCCTTCTATGAGAATACATATTTAATTGTTACAAGATAGGCCTTTGTTTTAGTGAGAAGCTTGAGTCCATTAAAAGCACTGAGGAATGTCCCAAAGGCAATCTAACTTGTTCTCCCATTCAATTTTAGGCCCATCGCATTGTCTATTCAGCATATCTAAATATATTTCGTGATGGACTGGCTCAACTTCATGTTTTACTCTGTGCAATAAATATTCTTCATATACTTTTTTGCAGATACTTGGGCTGAAATCTTTTGAGAGATCATGGATTTGATTGAGGAGGTTCTGGCATGTTCTAGAGTTCCACATCAAAAGCATGATGTCATCTATAAATCGGGTACATCTGGACAATTTCATTATTTATAGGGGATCCTTCTTTTTCCCCCTTCATTTGAACTTTGCATCAGCTTTGCATAATTGCATAAGTTTCTATGACATTTGCAAATACATTTGACAATTATGTCTCCCTTGATAGTAAAAATCAGAGTGTTATTAAATAAAATTATCTCTGTTGTTATATCATCAAAAATGTTTGATCTTCATGTATCCTTGTCTTATTGGAAAATCTTTAAAATGATTTTTTCCTCTAATGAATAAAAAGCTTTTTTCAATAGTCAACAAACAATAAATACCAGGGCACCTTATATTCTATATACCTTTAAGTCAGTTGTGAGATTTTGAAGATATGGTAAAAAAAGAAATGTTAGTTAAGTTCTACCTATCTCCTTATTGAGCTTCTTTAAAAATACCCTTAACACTTGTGTCAATTTTTCTCAGAAAGATTTTATAGAGAAGAGAAATAGTTATATGTATTAGTCCTTATCGATATTTTGTGGTAAACATTTTTTTTCCTTTTCATAAGTGAAAGTCCCTCTTTCTGTAAGCATTTATTATATTCCCTCTTTCAGATATCTTGGGAATCAAAATCTCATTGTCTTAATTCTACCATGTTACTTCCAGCTGTTTATACTTGTTTAGTCTAGGGTTGTTTTTCTTACCTTTTTTTTAGTGCCATTTCTACATACTCAATGTACTACAAAAGTACAGACTCAAAAGTACTACAATATTAGAGTCCAAATGTAGGGCTTTCACTCTTATTGATCAAGGAAATTATTTGTTAAGAATATTTTTTACAAACAATTCCATTTTTTATTTGTTTATTGTCTCCTTACAAGTTTTCTGTTACGTATCCTCAGGATAATCCAGCTTAGTTGGATCTCTTATCAAACTTTTTCTAAATTTGTGTTTCCCTGTCCTACTTCTTGCTGCTTTATAAGACAACACTGGTGACAATCTTCCAACAGCCTCCTCTGTAAGATTTTATAAATAAGTACATATTATTGAAAATGGTATTGCCTTCAACTACCATGTCTCTCCATTTGGCATTGATTTTATGTGCTTCTTGACTGGTTTGGCTACATTACCTTATGAAATAGAAAAAGTCTGTAATAATATCCATGTTCTTACCCACTACCAATTTTTCATCGTCACAAGTTTGTTTACTTGGTCAAGTGTGAGATTCCTCAATCATGTGTCATATCTAGTCATTTTTATTCTTTCTTCTAATTTGTCATTGACTTTGATCTTTGCTCCAGCAAGTCAGTGGTATGACTTTCACAGACAGACTATTCACAAATAATTCCCATAGCAACATTTTTCTGTTTGTCAAAATAACATAAATTTCACTTTTGTGAAGTTATTTCATTTATTGTGGTATGATTTCCAATGCTTCCTAACTCTCTTCTTGGACAAAATATTCCTGACACGTAGTGATGGGGTATTGGACCGGTCTGTCATTCTTTGGTCTTTCCCAACACTCACTAATAAATAATTTTTCCAACATATTTTTGTTGTCTGTCTCTAAGTTCACTTTTGCACTGCAATCAACAGATTGTGAATTCCTTGAAGGCAGAGACTTTCACCTTTTTTTTGTATTCCCAGTATTTAGCATAGTGCTTGACACAGATAGGTGCTTAATATTCATTGCTATCTTGAAATGTTTATGAAAATCAACAGGCACTAACTTTCATTTACTCTGGAGCATTTTATATTGATAGAATTTCCTGCCCCTCATCAGATAATACAATACTCATCAATAACAATGGAATGATTTCTATCTTAAATATTCAATACTATAATTGAAATAACTAATGTGCTATGAGATCAATATGAGTTTCTAAACTGAACAAGTCTTTTTGTCTTGAAAATGTCAATTTATATGATTTAGTAAAAAGACAAGATTTCTGTCATCAATGAATTAATCAACATGCATTTATTAAATAACTACTATGTGCCAAACATTTTACTAGGTAGAGTATATAAAGACAAAAATTTTTTTTAAAGTCCCTCACTTGAGAAGCTTACATTCTATTGAAGAAAACATGTACACACATGCACACACATTTTTGTTTTTGGTTAGTTGTTTCAGTCATATCCAATTCTTTGTGACTCCATTTTGGGGGTTTTCATGGCAAAGGTATTGATATGGCTTGCCATTTCCTTCTCCAGTTCATTTTATAGATGAGAAATTGAGACAAACAGGGTTAAGTGACTTGCCTGTGGCCACCCAGTCAGTAGGTGTCTGGGACCAGATTTGAACTCAGGAAGATGAGTCTTCCTGATTCCAAATGCAGTGTTCTATCCCCACCACCCACCCACATACATACATACATACATACACATTTATTTATACAAATTAATAGAAGGTGGTTCTTTTTTGTACTAACATCTGGTGGATGAGGGAAAATTTCATGTAGAAAGTAGGAAGGTGATCTGAATTTTGAAGGAAACAAGTTATCTAAGAGATAGCCAATAAGGAGCAAATGCATCTCTAGTCCAGGGAATAGACAATGCAAAGACACAAAGATGGGAATTAGAATGTTCTTTATGAAGATTTACAAGAAGGCAAGTCTAGCCAGATCCCAGAGTAAAGGACAAGGAGTAATTTACAGCAAGGTGGAAAGATGGGTTGGGGCCAACTTGTAAAGTGTTTTTAAGGTCAAATGGTGATTATTATTTGATCCTGAAAGCAATATGAAGTCATTGGAATTTATTGAGTGAAAAAGTGACATGTTCAGACCTATTTTTAATTGATTGACTTGCTCTAATAATTTGATGATCTGAATATACACTTCTGTACACTGAGAGCTTTATAGCTAGATGTACTGATAGAGTTCATTCGGAAAGGACTAACACCTCAATAACAAGTTATTCTGGGTCTGGCAAAATATGATCAATTTCATTTTTGTGATATTATTTGGTGCTTACCACATCCAAAACCTCTGCTTCTTTTCTCAAAAAATGTATTCATGGTTTATAACATGAGGATCCTGTGTAATCTACAAGTCTTTGAACTCTTTCATTCCTTATTCCTGATCTACAAAATTCAATCTGTATTTTTTTCTGCCCTACACCATGCTTATCTTTACATTGATGTCTCCAAGCACCAAAATATACATTGATTTAATTTAGATGGTGTTACTGAGTTCTTTTTAGTTTTTCTCTGCCTCTTTCTTTTTTACATTCAGTGTTGGTGTGTAAAATACAATTATTTTCATGATGTGTTTTTTGAAATGATTTATCATGTCCACTACAATACGAGATAACTGAATGTTCCATGAAGTATCATTTTTATCATTTTATTTATAATAAAATCAATGCTGCCAAGTCTTTCATTTGTTTCTCCAAGGGGAACTTGTTGGCCAACCTTACATTTAACTGTATTTTCCTTTTTTTGTTTTGTTTTGTTTTATTCATAGTGAGAATAGCAAAATTGTTATAATTTGTCTTGGAGATTGTGAACTGTCTTGAGTACATGCCATCAAATGTAGGATCAATTAAGGAAATTAAGGATATTTAAACTAAAGAAGAGAAGGCTCAAAGGGACATAATATCAGTTATGAAATATTTGAAGGACTGTTATGTGAAATATGAATTAGATTTTTTTTCTATTTGGCCCCAGGTGACATAACCAGGAACAATGGCTTGAAGATGCACAGAGCAAAATTTCATCTTGATGTGAAGAGAGCCTACCTAACCATTCCATCTAGCCCAAGGTAGAATGGGCTGCCTTGAAGATTGGTCAGTTGAGTTCCCTCTCACTGAAGTTCTTCAGGCAGAAGCCAGATAACCATTTGTTTGTTTACAGTTTGGACTGGGTGTTCAAACTCTTATATTCTGTGATTCACGTTCAGTCAAATCTTCAGCTTCTCAGAATTTCCTTAAGGCTTACTTCAAGGGCCACCTGCTATGCACACTTTCTCTCTGATCCTGACAATTTCTCATACTTTTCATTACTGATTTCTATTTACTTCGTACAGAAAAGGGTATGGCAAAAGCAAGGACCTAGAAGGAGCAGGAGTAAGGGTAGGAATAAGCATTTATTAAGCACCAGACACTGTGTTAAGCACTTTACAAATATTAGCTCATTTAGTCCATATAACAACCC
The DNA here is from genome assembly GCF_900497805.2 of Vombatus ursinus. Classification (NCBI taxonomy): domain Eukaryota; kingdom Metazoa; phylum Chordata; class Mammalia; order Diprotodontia; family Vombatidae; genus Vombatus; species Vombatus ursinus. The sequence continues at coordinate 614,997 of NW_020950547.1, read as the reverse complement.
TGTGAGGTAAGTTCTATTATTATCTTCATTTTACAGTTGAGGAAACTGAGGCAGAGAGATCAAGTTACTTGCCCAAGGTCACACAGCTAGTAAATGTCTGAGGAGGAATTCGAATTTGGGTCTTCCTTTATTTAGGCTCAATACTCTATCCACTGTTGGTTGCCTAGTACCTTGAATACACTAGGCATTTAATAAATACTTATTAAAGAATGTAAAACTAGATACCACTAGAATAAATACTTTCAGAAAATGTTTTCTCTTTGGAAAAATCAGGTTTCTCCTGAAAGATTTTATTTCCATTAAAAGTTTTTGAATATAATATATTATAAACTGCCTTCCTATAAGATTTTGTAAGTTGTTGAACATAGTTCATATTAAGTGAATGTTTCCCAAAGGTAGTTCCTAATGCATTACAACATATGAAACATTAATGTTTATATCACATTGTATAGTATTGTATAATTTTGCATTGTATTGTGTTACTTGTTCCTATGAGAAATATACTCAACTCTCAGAAAATATCTTCTTTTCAATAATAAAAATAACTGCTTTTGTTCATGTAGCATTTTAGGGCTCATAAAGCATTTTACATATATCGCCTCATTTGATCCTCATTAACAATCTATGAGATAAGGTACAATTATTAACACATTTTGTATGAAAGGAAAACAAGCTTCAGAGAGGTAAAATCACTTTCTGAGGATTACAAAGCTTGTAAGCATCTAAGGTAGGATTTGAACCCAAATCTTGATGATTTTACACCCAGTACTTTATCTACTATGTCACAAGATTTCTTCAAATATAGTTTCTTGGAGACACCAATGTAAAATCACACACACACACACACACACACACACACACACACACACACACACCCTAAAGATATAACTGAATCTGTTGAGTAGGGTAGTACCCAGGAAGATAGGAACTTCTAGTCCTGGTTCCATTAACTCATACTATAAAATCACTTGTATTAACTATTTTGTAAATCTATACAGGTAAAGAAATATTCAATAAACTCTGCACATTCATCTCCCATAAAAAATAACAATAAAGCTGTTTATGGCACAAGTTCACTCCAAATCTATTAAGGCTCCTTATGCTTTGATCTTGGACATTATCCAGTAATGTTCAAAAAGCCACTTAGAATGCTGAACTCCCTCTGAAATGAAAGACAGATGAATGGAAGCAAGAGATGAATGGAAAAGGGATGAATCATTATCCTCTTCTCTCACCCCATTTCAGCCAGCTATATCAGAAGTTGCTTACCTTTTATGCATTTTGGGCCCTTTTGTAAGTCTGGTGAAACCTATGGAGCTCATCTCAGAACCATGTTTTTAAATATACAAAATAAAATACATAAGACCACAAAAGAAACCAATGTCATTGAAACATTGTTATCAGAATATTAAGAAAAAACAGGTTCATACACCTTGTGTTAAGAATCCTTAAACTAAAAAATGATTGGGTTTCAGTTAATAATTATGATGTTTTCAAAGATAGCTAAGCTAGCAAGCTCCCAACATCATTTGAAAAAGTTGATACTACTTTTTAATTTTTCTACCTCACGTAAATGTTGTGAAACTAACTCCACTCATGAATATAAAGTGATTTAAACACCTGAGAGACAAAGGAGCTATGCAATCCTGAAGCTTTTGTCTTTATTAGAAATGAATTATAGTAAGATGAAGCTATTTTAATTTTTGAAATAAAAATTTCACAATAAAGCCAGACTTAATGAATGGAAACTGAAACCATCTAACCATGTGCTGATAGTGAAAGAAAAAATCCTATCTTTTTTTATTTTTAAACATATATTTATTTGCAAAACAAATTTAATCTAAACTGAGGAACAGAGTAACTTTGCTATTACTCAAAACTTGTTTGTTGCTGTATATCATTATTACTCTTGAGATCTTCCTATTATTTCAAAATTGTGAGCAATATTAAGTTAAAATTAGTAAGGGGTTTGGAGTTCCTGAATTTCCCACATGGTTTTCTTGTAACCTGAAGTAATTTGCATGTACACATTCAGGTCTTTGATTCAGTCATTCTAATATCAATTTGGAAATGGTCCCGTTCCCATATTATCTAGGCCAACAGCTAAAGACAATAGTATTGTTAAAGTAACTGTTCTTTGGCAGCATTCCAAAGATCCCCAATACAAAGGTGATACCATTTGGTTAGATTCAGACTATTCATAGAGAAAGTGAGTTCTCTAGTCTTTATATAAATAAGTCTAGGAAACTCCCAATTCAAATATGCCCATGAAAAATACCTCATACTTATCTGGGCTCAATAGTATGTGACATTTACTACATTGGTATATTTAGTAAGGTTGTTTCCAGCTTCCCATTCTCAATGTGATTATTTTGATTTATATCCAACAACAACAAAAATTATCTGAGAAATTATCCATATTTGGGGTTAAAATTAGCAGACTCCAAGAGAAATCTGTGGGCATGAAAAAAGAAAATGATTCACAGCACGAGTTCTAAACTTCTTCCAGGTAACATGATATCATGAAAAGGGAATTGGACCAAGAAACCAAAACACAGGTTTGCTTCCTCACTGTATCACTTACTAGGTATGTGACCTTGGGCAAGTCACTTAATGTCTGTGATCCTCAGTATGCTCATGTGTAAAGTAGACAATATTAGTTGCATTATGTTTTCAAGAAAAACTCAGCATGATCAATCAATAAGAAAAAAAGCATTTAAGAGACTACTATGTGTCAGACAATGTACTAAATGCTGAGGATATAAAACCAAATATAGTCCTTGCCCTTAAGTAGCTCATATTCTAATGAGGTAGACACATAAGCCCATACATGTATATACATGATGTATTTAAAATGAATACAGTTGTTTGGGGTAAGTAGTGCACTATAATGATCAAGAAAATTGTCATATATTAGATGGCTGTTGAACTGATTCATGGAGGAAATCAGGGCTTCCAAGAGTTGGAGATGAAGTGAGAGTTGATTCTGGGAATGGGGGACAATCAATGCAAAAAGATGGTGACAAAGGATGGGGTATTCTGTGTGGGAAAAGCAGGTAGGCCAGCATGGTTGTATTATAGAGTGAAGAGGGAGGTGATATGCCAGAAGACTGGAAATATGGGAAGGAAGATGTCTTTGATGAAATTTACATGCTAAAAAAAAAAGAAAGAAAGAAAAGAAAAAAAAAGATTACATGTGATCCTAGAGACAATAGGAAGTTACTGGAGATTATTGAGCAAGATAGTAGCAAAGTCAGATTTTCTCTTTAAGAAAATCACTTTTTTTTTTTTGCTTTTCAGTGAGACAATTGGGGTTAAGTGACTTGCCCAGGGTCACATAGCTAGTAAGTGCAATGTATCTGAGGCTGGATTTGAACTCAGGTCCTCCTGACTCCAAGGCCAGAATTCTATCTACTGTGCCACTTAGCTGCCCCTGGAAAATCACTTTAGAAGCTACATGAAGAATGTATTGGAGTGGAGTGATGCTTGAAACAGGAAGGAAAAATAAAAGACTATTTTAATAGTTTAGGTAAGAGATAACTGGGGCCTAAACTAGGATATTGGCTATGTACATACAGTGAAGAGGATAACTGAGAGATTTTCTGGAAATAAAAAGGACAACATTTAGAACATAATAGATAACATAAATTAAGGAATAGTGAAAAATCAGTAGTAATGCTGAGGTTGTGAATCTAGATGAGTGGAAAAATGATGCTTCCCTCAATGGAAATAGGGAAATTTGGAATGTGATATGAGGGAGTGAAGATCTGGGTGACTTTAAGTACGGTGTTATCATTGCCTAATTTAGAGAAGTTGGGAATAATGGTAAGTTAGAGAGAAAAATAATGAGTTCTAATTTGAAATATGTTTTCTAAGGGATTTCAGTTTGGAGATGTCCAATAGGAGATATAGAACTGACCCTCAAATGATAGATTATGGCTAGATACCTAGTTATGGGAGTCATCTGCATGGAAATGAAAACTCCTAGAACCTAATAAAGTCACCAAGAGAAAATGAAGAAAGAGAATAGGAAGCCCAGACTACAGCCTGGAGTATGGGCACAGTTAGTGAGAATTGCATGGATAATAAACCAGCAAGGGAGACTGAGGAGAGGCTCAACAAGTAAAAGAAGTACCAGGGGAGAGTAGTGATAAGCAAACTCAAAAAGTAAAGAATATTCAGGAAGATACTATAGTGAACAGTGTCAAATTCTGAAGAGAGGAGTCAAGTGGGATGAAGATTGAGGAAAATCAGTGATGAAGAGATTACTGGTATCTTTTGAAAAAGCAGTTACAGCTGAGTGAGAGGATTAGAACCAACATCATAGGGGGTTAATAAAAGAAGAGAGAAGAGGAAGGAGAAGAAGGAGAAAAGGAGCAAAAGGAGAGGAGAAAAATTGGAAGCACAAGAGTTTTCAGTGAGTTCAGCTAAGAAAGGAAGGTGAGATATAGGTAGTAGGATCTAGTGTAGAGATTCTCAATTCTTTTTTCCTATGTAAAGCTTATGGATCTCTTTTTTAGAATAATGCTTTTGAAAGTAATAAAATTAAATATGAAGGATTGCAAAGGAAACTAATATGCTGATCTGCAATTATCTATATAGCCATGTGGTTCGCCATTTCCTCCTCCAGATCATTTTACAGATGAAGACTTGGAGGCAAACAGGGTTAAGTAACTTGCCCAGTGTCACACAGCTAAAGTGTCTGAGACCAGATTTGAACTCAGGAAGATGAGTCTTCCTGACTCCATGCCCAGCACTCTAGCTGTCTTTATACAGATATAAAGTTTGTGTCACCATATTAAGAAGCCCTAATCTGGAGAGGTTTTTTTGTGGGGGAAACTTGGATATTTTTGTATGTGGCAAAGAAGGAACAAACATATAAGGAAATATTGAAGATTAGAGTGAAAGAGTACATTGCAGTATGGACAATCTGCTGAAGAAGTGAAGAGGGGCTAGGATTGAGGTATTTGCAAACAGATTGACTTTCGTAAAGAAAAAATTCATATTTTCATCAGAGGCAGGAAGAAAGGAGGAAATGGTGGGGAATGGTGGAAAAAATTTTTTTTGAGACATAGCAGAAGTTATGAGCTAAGGAAGAAGGAAGAAGAACATTCTCAGCATATAATCTCAATTTTTCCAGTAAATCATGAGGCAAAGTCCTCAGCTGAGTGGAAACTGATTTTAGAGACTTGGGGAAAGAAGAGAAAGCTTGAAATAGCCTAATTAAAACTTTTCAAGGACTTAGAACAATTCTCTATCTAGTTCCTACTAGATAGCTGACTTGTTCAATTACTTATAAAATGTAAGCCAAAACCTCCCTTTACACCAGGGAGCAATCTTTTTCCTTTGTTTTTTATGCATCCTCTCTTCACAACACATGCATATATGCCAAAGGAAAAAAAATAGCATGCGATTATCAAAATCACTTGCTTCTTATTTTAGAACACATACCAAAATACAAAAAAAAATAAAATTTACACATGAAAAGTCTAATAAAGTCTAATAAAAAGTCATTGATAAATTAACAATAAGAATAATGACAAGGATCATGTTTATTATGAGGATGAGGATGTCTGCCATTTTTTATATTATTTTGAAGTTACTTTCTGCATTATCTCATTTGATTCTCCTAAACATCTTGTGACACAGGTAATGAAATGTTATTGTCCTTCAACATGAGGGACCTGAAACTTAGAGAAATTAAGCAACTTGTCCCAGAATACACAACTATTAAGTTTTAGAACCAAAATTTAAATCCATGGTTTCTTACCCTTTGGTATTTCTACCATACCACCCTGAACTTTATTTTAATAAAGTTTAGGATTGTTTTTGTAAAATGAAAATTTATTCTTTTTGTCCTTGTAAATGGAATTATGGGAAATTTCCCCTTGAAAATGTTACAAAATTAGGGAGCAATGAGGGAGTTCAATAGGCCATCTATATAGGGGATCTGCTTCAAGGAAGGCATAAAACTAAACTCACAAATTATCTTTTTGGTAATGTTCAGCTGGGACAAATATAATATTATTTCATAATAAGCACTTGGTTCAGAAAAAATGATATAATGATAAATGTTATGTTATCTTTAATATTCTGTAGATTATTGTATAAGTGGATAAAATATTTATTCTTTTTAAATTGAATGAGAGTATTGGGGTATAAGCTCCTCTTTGATAGATTCAATGAAAGCATCCTGGGTGCAACTCCAGTATCAGATAAGACACAATTCATCTTGTTCCCACATAATTTTCATTTTTTACCCTAGGTCTTCTTATTTTAAGAAGATTTTCATTTCAGGTAGTTTAGGGATTGTGAGTATTCAGTATGTCAATATCTATAAAAGCATTGCTCATAAATTTTTATGGATCAATTTTATGCCTGGACAAATTTGGGCAACAGTTCTATTTATAATGATACTCTCGTTCTTGGGTAGTTTACTCACCAAATTCTCAAGGATATTTTGGGAGTTTTATATGCAGTAGAGGGATTTGTCATTTGTTAGTTTAGAAAGGATACTGAATTTCTTGTGTATAATTCTAACTACCAGTTAATGGCTTTCTAACTATTTGGTAGTTGCTAAAATTTTCCAACCTGCAGTTCTCTATTGCAAGTACTTGAACCACATCATTGTGCAATCTCCATTAGCTAATAAATTTGATCTCCTTGAAGATAACCTTCCTATAATTTCTGGTGGAAAATAACTTTATCTTCAATCATAATCATAAATGCCACCCATTTCAATAAAACTCCATTATTTGTTCAATGATTCTTTGTCATCATATTTTGGCTAAGTTTATGTGGTTATTACTCAAATATAAACTTCTGATTTCACTTTTGGATCCTAGCTGGTTCATAGACTCTGTCCTGAGAAAGACACTTTTGTTATAATTACCATCTCTAGTATTGTATAATTGTTGTCAGCCTTGTTAAGGGAGGTCTATTCTAAAAATATTTCTGTAAATTTTACCCTGTTTATTTATCCTGTGCTCTGAGAACATCTATCAATCACTTGCCTCCCTTTTGACAAGGAATACTGTATTGCAATATTGAACCCTGCATTTCATTAACATTGCACAGACTACCATTACTGTCCAGTTTTACCTATCAAAGGTATATGTTAAGACTGATATTACAATTGCAAAGTGCGTTTATACTCATTAAATTTTCACTTCTCCTCCTCCTCATCATCACCAGCAGCAGCAGCAGCAGCATCTTCATCATCCCTAGACCTTTATTTGATTGGTGTAGAGAAATGAGTATTGGAAAATATTCAACATTTGTTTTTTCCTTGATGGTTTTATGATCAGCATATTTCCCCTAGAGAAGATCAGACATTTTAAAGAATTACTTTCATTCATTGATTTAGTTTGGCTTCTCAAGCTCAAAGTCTTCAGTCTCTATTTTGCCTTGGCCACATTAAGAATTTTCCACTTACATGCGAATGACATTTTGATGTCATTGGAGGAAATGTGTCTAGATGAAGTAGTCATTTAGTGTACTTTTCAGTCAAGCCACACAACTTCATGCTACTCACATATATCAAGTAACCAATATGATGCTTTGAAAAACTTCCTCTTTGACTTAAAAACCATATTCAGGTCTATTCAGAAGTGGTGAATTGAGTTTAAGGAAGTGCAAAGACATAACAGGATTAAACCATCTCCCTGAAAGACACTAATTTCATCTATTATTCCTGACATTATTGTATTGGTAGCATGTTTTAAATACAATTTTTACATTTCATCAAAAATTCAGGTGTTGTCCCTATGTGTAAATCTATTTTTAATATTTTCAGCATATGACCATGAGTGAACAATTAAGTTAAGGTTTTGCAATAATTAATAAGACATTGTTATTATCAACATTATTATTTATAATTATCATCATCATCACTGGACTTTTTATTTCCTTGTACAGAAAATGCTTAGGTGATGAAGCTCTAGTTGTCAATGCAGTTTGGCATATTTTCTGTGATTTATCATCTTAGGAAGTTGCCTAGAGTAGCAGTGTCAAACCAAAAGAGAAAAAGGGGCCACTTAAACTGAGGGCTGCCTATTGGTTCATGTGGAAGGTGAAAGATGAAGTGACTGAAGAAACAAAGGTTTAAGCTTCTGAGTATATCAGTTTATTAAACAATTCGTGCTAATTGCATGACAAATCAGGACCAGGCCTCCTCAGATTTGGCAATGGACCCTGAATATAGGGGTAACAGATTTTTTTTTTTGCATTTAAAGCAATTAATAAAATAAGACCAATTAATAAAAAAAACAATTGAACAGGATGCAAAATTAGGCAATCTGATTTCTAATTAGAGAAAGGATTAGGGGCTTTACAAGTTAGGAAGAAGAGAGCAAATAGGCACAATTACCTGAAATCAGAAAAATAAGAGTCCCACTCTCCACAAATGTCTCTATTCAATCAAAGGAACATGGAAACAATAAGTCATTGACCAGTACAGAGTCAATTTTCAGAGAAGACGTGGATTGCTTTGTTGTTTTTGCTGTTCAGTTGTTTGGTCATGTCCAATTCTTTGTGAACTCCATGTACCATAGCACGCCAGTTGTGGCAAATCTGGACAGCATACCAAAAAGCAGAGACATCACCTTGCCTACAAAGGCCCATGTAGTCAAAGCTATGGTCTTTCCAGTTGTAACATATGACTGTGAGAGTTGGACTATAAGAAAAGCTGATTGCTTCAGAATCAATATTTTTGATTTATGGAGCTGGAGAAGACTTTTGAAAATCCCTTAGGAGATCAAATCAGTCAATACTTAAAGAAATTAATTCAGGATATTCACTGGAAAGTGAAATATTGAAACTGAAACTTAAATATTTTGGCCACACGATGAGAAGACAAGATTCATTGAAAAAGACCCTGATGTCAGAAAACATCGAAGGCAAAAGGAAAAGGGCACAATAGAGAATAAGATGGATAAATAATGTCATGGAAACAATAAATATAAACTTGGATAGACTTTGAGAGATAGTAGATGATGTATAATTGTGATAAAACTCCTTGCGTCAATATCCATGTCTGACTGGGCTTCCGGTCAACACAACTTAGATCCTTAATTTAAGTTCTCTAAGTAATTGGTAGAGGTGATCCAGTTTCCAGCCACAAAGGGCTAGGTTCAAACAACACAATAATTTTCTCACAATTCCCATAATTGAAGAAGGTTTTCTCACAAGACAGAAATTGGACTAGATCCATAATTGAATAGAAAGGGAATTGAGTTAGATTCAGAATTGAATCACAAGATGGAATCAGTGTGGTTCACTCAATTCCCATAATTCTCACTTAGAAAATGACACATGCATACTATATTATATTTTTATTTATCTTGTCAAATATTTCTTAATTACATTTTAATCTGGTTTAGGTCATACTCAGGGAGTTTTGTGGGCTGCATGCAGCCTGGGGACCATATGTCTGACACCTCTAACCTAGAGTACTGAAGTGAATTGACTTGCATTGTTTCACACAGCTGGTATGTCAGAGGAAAAATAAGCTTTTGCAAGGCTTTAAACTTTTTGAGCCCTAGGTCACATTGCCTCTGTATCACCATCATCTTCATTATATGATTGTTTTTTTCCCTCATCTTTCCAATGTAGTTCAGTTAGAAATGGTCTAGATCAAGTCATTATTCTGCTATTATTCTTGTATATTTAATGTTGTATATTTGACTGTTGTATAGATAAATAAATCATTTCCATAATTGAATAAAAGTATTAGGCTATAAGCTTATCTTCGCTGGAAGCATGCTTAATACCACTCAAATAGCAGACAGGACAACACGAATGACTTGTACCTCATCCTGTTCTCACATGGTTTTGATTTTCTCTGCTTGACCCCTATAAAGTTTTTCAATTTACTTGCAGTAAAGATCCACATGGCTTGGAAATAATGAGTATTTGACATGATGATGGGTATTAAAATAGTTTCACAAATATTTATTAAGCACCTACTATATGTCTGATCCTGTGCTAGGGATACCAATGAACAACAACAAAAAAAGAGGAAACAATTGCTATGATCAAAAAACTTGGTAAATATTAACTTTGTTTATTGATTCAGTTTGACCTCTGAATTCAAGCTCAGAAATGATGAACTCTATCTTTGCATGGCATACATTAAGAATTTTAGATTTATTGAGTCTAGATGACATTCTGAAGCCACTGGGGAAAAATTCCTTGAGATGAAAGTTCTATTCAATGCATTTTAGGTAGAATCATAAAGACTGATATCATCCAAGTACATCAAGTGCTTAACAATTTATTTTGGTTTGACTTCTTCTTTAACAGGGAAGCTATACTTACTTCTAAATAGAAGAAATAATCACGGGTTTAAGACTAGCTAGAATCACAACGGGCTTAGATCAGGTAAAAAGTAACTAATTTTCTATCAATTATGCCTGGCACATGATAAGTGTTTTATAAATGTTTAATCAAATTACTATTTGTTTTGTGGACTGGTTTGCTGGTACAGTTGCATGGAAAAATTTTGGAGATATAAAAAAGGATATCAATAAAAATTCATTTTAAAAACAAAGTAATAAATGTTATTTTTGTCTATCAATTTATCTGTTTGTCTGCTTTTCTGTCTAACTTGTTTAATTGTTTTTTAACATTATCATAATTATGGTGTTTTAAATAAAGAAAAGTCTTACATGTGGAAATAAAAAAATTCCAGAAGTCTCACTATACTATGTGTTTCATATATTTACAAAAGGCATAAATATAAAATGAGTCACAGGCTTTGTAATAATTAATAAAAAGAAGTATAAATAATATGATGGTTTAGGGTAACATGTTCAATAATCACCAAATTGATACACAAAAAAAGTTGTTTTAGTCCACCTAAAGCACTTTTGCTCCTCAACCTATGTTGTTTACTTGTAAATGACATAAGTTACCAATGTCTTGTATGAAGTTCATTGATCAATATTTGAAGTATCTAGCACTGTTCTCATATTTTAGCAGTACTATAATTATGAGATGTTTTCTGTTAATAAAAATGCAATCATACCCTTTGACCCATCAATAACACTTCTGGGTCTATATCCCAAAGAGATCATACAAATAGGAAAAGGACTTACATATACAAAAATATTTATAGCAGCTCTTTTTGTGGTGGTGAAGAATTGGAAATTGAGAGGATGCCCATCAATTGGGGAATGGCTGAACAAGTTGTGGTATATGAATGCAATGGAATACTATTGTGCTATAAGAAATGATGAACAGGCTGACTTCAGAAAAACCTGGAAAGACTTGTGTGGTTTGATGCTGAGTGAAGTGAGCAGAACCAGGAGAACATTGTACACAGTAACAGCCACGCTGTGTGATGACTAATATTGATAGACTTTACCCTTCTCAGCAATACAAGGATATAAGACATCTCCAAAGGCTTCATGATGGAAAATGCTATCCACATCCAAAGAAAGAACTATGGAGTTTGAATGCAGACCAAAGCATACTATTTGCGATTTTTTTTTCTGTTGTATTTTGTTTCCTCTTTCTGGTGGTTCCTCCTACTAGTTCTAATTCTTATATCACTAATGTGAAAATATGTTTAATAGGAATGTATATGTATAGCCTATGCACACCTGTCTTGGGGAAGGAGGTAAGGAGGGAGGGGGAGAAAAATTTAAAACTCAAAAGCTTATGGAAGTGATTGTTGATAATTCAAAATAAATTAATTTTAAAAAAGCAAATAAATTTTTTTAAATAAAAAAAAGAAAAATGCAATCAGGCTTACATTTGAGATGAAGTTGATAAAAGACTGCTTAAATCTTATGTGCAATCATGAAGTATTTGAGCTAATAATTATATATAATATGTATGGCCCTACCACTTTCCGGTTGAGTGGAGAAGCTAGAGTTTCAATCACTTCACTTGATGGAGTTGTTTTGTCCTTATTTATTAAAAGTACACAAGCTTTCTTTACCTCATTTGATTCAACTGGT
>NW_020950547.1:422444-603024 GCF_900497805.2 Vombatus ursinus | reverse complement strand
TACAAATTTGTTATCCAATATTGATTAGGTTCTCACTGCAGTGAGGCAATCCTTTTATGCCTTCTTAATTGATTTCCTATACTACTCCCCGCATAAACTATTAGAGACTTTCTCTTCATTCCACAAATCTTCCCCTTTCCCCACTCTCTTAGCTAAAGATCTTTTCTTTTACTGAGAAAAATTGCTATCATTCACTATGAACTTTCTGTTCCTTTCTTATCTTCACATCCAACCCCTTGACATCAGCCCCTTTTTAATCCTCTTTTCCTCCAGTCTCTGACAATGAGATAACAATTTTTTCTCCTTACCAAGGCAAGCTCCTCTACATGAACCTTTGATCCAAAACCTTCTGGTCTTTTCCAATATGTTGAAACCTTAATTATTCTGTCTTTTTCCAATCTTCAACTTCTTGCTATCTCAACTGCCTTCAAACAAACAAAACCTTCACTAGACTATCATCTGCTCAAGCTAGCATCTCTCCTCTCTTCCTCAGTCATGCTCTTAGAAAAATCTGTGTATGTTCACTGCCTCTACTTCCTTTTTTCTCATTCTCTCCACACCCACTACAATCTAACATCGGACCTTATCACTCCACCAAAACTATTCTCTTAAAATTGTTAATGATCTCCAACTTGCCAAATCTGACGGAGTTTTTTTTTCCTTCTTTTACCTACTTTTCTTATCCTTCTTAACCTCTTTCTTCCATTTGGCACAATTGACTGTTCTTCCCAGGTCACATTTTAACTCGGGTCTTTCTAAATCCAGGAATAGTATTCTATCCACTCACTGTGCCACTTAGTTGCCTCATTTGCCTTTCTTTGTACCCCTAGCACTTAGCACAGTGATTGGCACATAATAGATGCTTAATAAATGTTTATTGACTGACATTGTGCTAAGTATTGGGAATGAAATACAAGGACAACATAGACAGTAGCTATCTTCAAGCAGTTTCATTACAATAGGGGAAGACAATACTTGAAAAGGAAATGGAAAATGAGGGAGCAGCATCCATGCAGGGACAAGATGAAAAAGTCTGGAGAGTCAAAAGTAAAGAGCTCTAGGAATAAACCTACCAATTAGAAGAGGCATCTTCAAGGTGAGAATACTGTTGGCACATCTGACTTCTGAGGAAAAGTCCAGAAAGTGAAAAGCATCACTGAGAAAGAAATGAGAATGAATGGCCTATATTTCTTCATGAAATAGGATTCTGGGCAGGACCACAGGGTGGAGTATAGTAGTAGAGAAGTGGAAGCTTGTTGGTGCAGTGATAATTTACTTCTAGATGCCTGTCTTCATTAAAAACTTTTATTCAGAAAATTTGTGCTGTGTCTGCTTTGTACAAAGTGCTGTTCTAGGAATACAAAGATTAATATAATATAGGCCTTCTTCTATCACAGCTTACAATCTGAAGGGAGGGGCAAAGCAAATAATGGTAATTCAAGGGAGAGTAAGGTAAGTGCAAAGGAACAATCCAGACAACATTGTTTTGATAAGATTAAGGAGGGCCAGACCATTTTTACTTAAGAGACGAAGGTCAGGGAAGGCTTCAGATGAAGTGACATATAAATTGAGACTTAAAAGAAGGAAAAGTCTTTAGCAGACAAAGATTTTCACATAGACAGTAAAGTGAGGGAGAATTCCATGCTAAGGGGGCAATGGTAGCAAGACACAGAGATGGGAGAGGAAAGAAAGAGAATTGGAAATGGAGAGCAATTTGTGTTGTTGTGTGGATGTGGTTGTGATTTGTCCTGAATTCTCAAAGAGGATCATGACTTCAGGAAGATGATGCCATGACTTGCAAGTGAATTGGATTTAAGTGAAGGAGGGTTGTCCAAAGTCACTAGCCTACTTTCTCCTCTGGAGCCATTTGGGTCCAGTGGCCAGATATAGGTCAGGACAACTAGAGATGGCCCAGGATGCAGCAGGAGACCTTGACCTTTTGAAACTAAGGTCTTTTAAGCTAAGTTTTCACTTTGACTGAGGCAATGCCCATTCACAGATTGGGGCTGTTTAAGAAGTGAGCCAAGGGATGGCCCCTTACATCATACACATGCAACTTTTACTTGATAAGGCCAGACTGGTAGGTTAAAACCAGAATATAGAAGATGTTGAATCTCAGTAGTTAATACTTTTTTTTTCCCAGACAATGAGATTTACAGTCTTAACTGAAGGTTCTGAGCAGAGAAGTAACATGTCCCTACTACTGTAATAGGAAGATGAATCAGATAGGGCAGTGGTAGAATGGAAGGAGAGGAGATCCTAGAATCAGGAAAGATAGTTAGGATGCTAAATTACTAGGTGAGATGAGCTGGGATAAGGCCCTCAACTAAGGTAGGTGTGAACCTGGAATAAATTAAACTACTATTTTTTCGCTATTCTTTAGATCACATTAGATGTATCCATAACTTTTGGGAATTTGCTCTTAGTAATTATGAATGCATTGACTGAGGCTAGTGGATACCAATCATTATTTATTCATGTCAAAGTTTCAGAAAGGTTTGGTTTTTTTTTTTTGGCCAGGATATGTTACGTTTCAACATGATGTAATGAAATGTGATGTTCCAGAAATCTAAACCAATATATTGTGTCCAGCTTTGATTACTGAAGTCTATTTGGATACTAAGTCTAATATTTCATCTAAAGTTCAAATGGTGGTTGAAGTGCCAGTGATTAGTAATGTGCCCGAATGGTGAAAGTATATCCGAATACAATATTTCCTTTCCATTTTTATTTATTATTTGTGGCTCAGTCTACAAAAAAGATTCTCAACCTTTTTGTGTAGTATCCAGGACTGCTTTCACAGTTTGGTAAAGCCTATGGACCCCTTCTCAGAATATTATTTTTTTTTTAGGCAGTTGGGATTAAATGGCTTGCCCAAGGTCACACAGCTAGTAAGTATCAAGTGTTTGGTCTGAGGTCAAATTTGAAGTCAGGTCCTCCTGACTTCAGGGCCAGTGCTCCATCCACTGTGCCATCTAGCTGCCCCCTCAGAATATTATTTTTTATTTGCATAAAATGAAATATATAGGGCCACTGGAGAAGACAATTACATTGGATTATAGTTATTAAAATATTAATTTTAAATAGCAAACAGACCCCAGGTTAAGTACTTCTGGTATAGAGAGACAGATACAATAAGGGTTTCAGAAATTATATTAACACTTTGGCCATTCATTTTGTTTTAAAGATCTAGGTAAAATTTCCTTTCATGTGGTGTGGTCATAGAAGCTCTCATAATTAGAAGACTCGGTCACAATTATTTGTTAGTCCCCTTTCCACTTTCTTTGGAGACAACATAAGCATGCTTTGTTCTTTCAAATCTCTGAAAGGACAAAAAAAGTTTCATAGGGCTTCGGTTTACATTAAAAAGACGAATACAAGAGCAACTATGCAGGAAACACCTGCTCTCACACATGGCTTGATAGCCATTCATCAGGTGATTTGGCATCCCACATATGAACAACAGACCACAAATCTACAAAATGCCTTCCACAGATATATCTGGAAGCTCTGAATCCTTAATAGAGAACTATAGCTGGCCATGGTAGTGTTTGTCTTCAATCCCAGCTTTGGTGGAGGCTGAGGCTTGAGCATCTCTTGAGTTCAGGAGTTCTGAGCTTCAATAAGGCAAAGAAAATTGGGTATCCAAACTAAGTTCACCATTAATATGGGTGACCCTCCAGTGATGGGGGAGGGGGTGGGGTGGCACCATCAGGTTGTCTAAGGAGAAACAAACAGATTTAAGTTAGAAACTGCAGCAAGTCAAAATTTCTGTGTTGATTATAGTGTGACCAGGCCCATGAACTTCCAACCTGAGCAACAGAGGGAAAAGCACTATTAAAACAAACAAACGGGTAAAGAAACTATAGTGCTCTGTGTTACTGAGAATCTTTTCCATTGGGCTTTGGAAAGCACAAGAGGCAGTACAATGTAGTATAAATGTGTCAAACATGAGGCCAGTGCACCGTACTGGTTTTCTAAGTCAGTTATGCAGCCAGCAGGGACCCTCATGAATGGTTTGGTGGGCCCCATTTTTATTTGATTTTGATACCACTAGCGTAGTGGATTTGGAGCTGGTCTCAGCATCAGGAATACCTGGATGTTCAAGCCCTGCTACTGACACATATTGGCTGTGAGACCTTGGATGGGTCATTTACTTTCTTGGTGCCCCCAGGTAGTCACTAAAAATTTCCATGAAGGTACTGATCTGCCTGGATAGAAGTTTTTCCATTAGGAGTTCCCTATTTGAATGAATGCAAAAGCCCTTTCCCAAAAAAGCTACCAGTGAGTCAAAAGCCATTATAAAGTTCTATCATTGATTTCTTTGAATTTTTTTAAAAAGTGAATTTTTAAAATTCAATTGAATTTAAAAAAAAAAAAACACTGTGGTCATGAACTTGGACACACTGCTACTTCCTTGTCTGCTTATACCTCAATACTTAAACAAATTTAGGACATTCTCGGATCAAGTACTCCTTTCACTAATACAGATCATGACTTCTCCATGTAGTAGAACAGTGCTGGTAAACTCAAGCAGAAACAGGAACACTACACCATGCATAGGGACCCCTGCAGGCTACATATTGACTTTAAAAATCACATATTAACATTATCTATGTTTCATTGTATTTTAATTTGTTTCATCAAATATTTCCCAATTACATTTTAATTTGTTTCAGGCCACTCAGGCTGTCTGTTCGACACTTCTGCTGTAGAAGATAGTCTACTGGACTAATTGTGACCAAAAGAATTCATGACATGGTGGCTAGCCCTTTAATGATGAGTATCCCCAAATTGATGTGAGCTGCTACTTTAAAAATAGATGTGAAGACCATCATCAGGCCTGTGTTCTTAGGCTGTCCAACTTAGGAGAACCAGTCAAGACTTACATTCCACTAGATATAATAACCTTGAATAGTCCAGGATCACCTAGTCACAGTGATGAGGTATTCAAGTAGAGCTTTGGTGGATGCATCTTCAATATATTCAACATAAAAACAAGAAGCTGCCCTCTAATTTTTAGGAAATTAATATGAATGATAAACTTATAGTCATCGCTGACTGTACATGACAAGAATTGTTATTGAGTCAATGAAAAAGAAGGCATTTCTTGCATTGGTTCTTTTTTTCCCAATTTTTCACAACAAGATTAGGTTTCAGGGGCTTAACAATTATTAATGGATGGTGACATGGCTAGTAGGGATGAAAAAGCTTCTCTTTGCATCGTGGTTTAGTAGAAAACAAGCACAAAATTACATGATACTGAACTTGGAGTCAAAAGACCTAGGTTAAGGTCCCAATTCTTTCACTTTCTATTTGTGTGATCTTCAGCAATTACCTTAACCACTCTGAACCTCAGTTTCCACAAACATAAAATAGGATGATAATCTCAATTGTACCACCCACATCATTGAAATAATTGAATGAGATAATGTATGAAAAGTGTCATCTTACTGTAATTCACTAGACAAATATGAGTTATTATTTACAACTACGATGATTTTTGAAACATTTAGTAATGTAACGGCTCATTATATAAATTTGAGGTGGACTTCCTTATGATTGTCAAGAAAGACTACCACTTTCCTTTCAGTCACTCAAGTTCATAACTTCAGTCTCATTCTTGACTTTTAACTCTTACTGACTCTACATATCTAATCAATTGCCACAACTTGTCATTTCTTCCTCCCTGACATCTCTTGTGAACATTCCCTTCTCTTGACTCACAAAGCTCCCACTCTAGTTCAAAACCTTATCTCATCTCACATGGTCTATTGAAATACTTCCTTACTGGTTTCCCTGCATCAAATGTCTCCCCATTCCAATCCCTTCCCTGATCCTTTACAGTTGCTAAAGTGAATTTCCTAAAGTGTATTTCTAATTATGTCACCACCCTGCTTAACAAATTCCAATGGCTTCTTATTACCTCTTGAATCAAATATAAATCTCTTATGCTCAGTATTTAAAACACTTCACAATCTGATCCCAATCTATGTTTCCAGTCTAATTATATGTTATTTCTCTCCATATGCTCAGTGATCCTGCTGCATTGGCATTCTTGTTCCATTTTCTACTACATGCTTTTGCCCTAGTTGTCCCAGATACTTGAAATGTACTCCATCCTCACCTTTGTCTTCAGTGCTCTCTGCCCTTGGGGTACCCCTAATTGGAGGACAGAGTGGGGGGGGACTTCTTATAGGAGAGGGTGGGGATGGAGTGCATATCAAGTACTGGGAACAATGAGGGCAAAACTGTGCAGGTAGAAGATGGGACAAGAATACTAACCTGGAAGAAACTTCCATTGAGGACGGTGCCCAGATGAGCTATATTTACGAGTCTTACTTTCTTGCATTCCAGTGGACTTCTCCATTGTGCTGTAGTAATTTCATCACCCTGCAAGACCATATCATTCCTGGTCCTCATTCCTCATCAGTACCCTCTCCACCTCCCTCTAATTGGATGGCTCCCACCTGTCCCTACTTCCACTTTTCAGCTTCTTTGATCGTGCCGTCATGCACACCTACTTTAATTCCTTTATCAAGAACTCTGAACTTCTTTTACCCAGTCATACTCTCTTATCATTCCATCATCTCCACTACTTTTATATCTATTCTTTGTCCTCTCTACAACCTGCAATTCCTTCACCCCTCATTATTGTCTAAAGGTATCACCCCTGCTTTATCTACAGTCTTCTAACTTCCCAATCTTGACATCTGATTGAACCAGTTCAATGTTACCCTGTCCTCTAGTTTAAAATCCCTTGCTTTTTTGTCCTCTGCTCCATGTCTTGCCAAACTCCCAATCCAGATTACTCCCACCATCTGCTCATACCCAAACTGCTGAATGGAACTAAATGGAATCATAAAATTGTGCTGACTGAGCTCACTACAAATTTAAGTTATCTAATTTTAATTGGGCCTTTACTATATCAAGGCAATCTTTTTGTTACTTCTGATTGATTCTCTATCCTGCTTTTCACATTGGTTGTTCCAAATTTTATCTTCTTTTCTCAAACATCCTGCAGGACTCCTTGCCACATTTCTCTTTTTTAAAAATTTTATTTTATTTTTAATTTATGAAATAAAACAAGCATTTCCATGACATAATAAAAGATGATTGTACGTGAAACTACAAACCTGTAGACTTATGTACAACTTGCTACTACTTTTAAGTATATAATAAAGCTATTGTGTAATTTTAACCTCCCCCCACCTTAGAGATATTACCATTACAAACAAATATGTGTGTATAGTGTGTGTGTGTGTGTGTGTGTGTGTGTGTGTGTGTGTGTGTAAAATCATTTTATACATACTTCTATTTATCAGTTCTTTCTCTGGATGCAGATAGCATCTTCCTTTATATGTCCTTTGTAGTTAATATGGGTATTTATAATAGTCAAAACAACTCAAAGTTGTTCTTAAAATAATATTGTTGTTACTATATACAACATTCTCTTGGTTCTGCTGTTTTTGCTCTTGATTATTTCATGCAAGTGTATCCTTGCTTTTCTAAGATCATTGACTCATCATTTCTTACAGCACAGTAGTATTCCAGCACAATCATATAATCACCCTTTTAGCCAAGGTCCTATCCTCATACTTTCCCAAGAAAATTGAAGCCATTCACCTAGAGCTCCCTCTTCTCCCTTCTTCATCTCACATCTCCTAGATATCATTTCTATTTCTTCCTTTACTTCAGTCTTAGAAGTAAAGATATGTCCCTTTTCTTCATCAAGGCCAACCTCTTTCCATGTACACTTGATGCCACTCTTCTTCTCTAACAGATTGACCTTTTATTCATCCCCCTTCAATCTAATCTTCAACCTCTCCACATACATATTGGTTCCTTCTCTGCTGCCTATAAATACATTCTAGTCTTTTTCATTCGTAAAACAAGCAAATAAAACCTTCAGTAGATTCAACCTTCTCTCTCTTTGCTTCCTTAGTCTAAAACCCTGAAAATGGAATCTATCTGCAATGTATGCTTCTACTTCCCCTCTTCTCACTGTCTTCTAAGCCTTTTTCAATCTGCCTTCTGATCTGAGCATTCAACTAAAACTCTTCTGTCAATATAACTTCCTCTGTTTGGCTTTCAAAACTCTTCACAATCTGGACCTATTCCAATCTTCTCACACCTTTCTCCCCCATATACTCTAAATTTCATCCATACTGGCATACATAATGTTCCATACACAAAGCAATTCTTGATCCCAGGGTAGAGATAATAATCTATTACCCTTTGTGTATGATCTTTTAAAGTCACAAATTCCCTGATTTGGATAGAGCATTGTCCCAATACTGGCTATCACATACATATGAGTGCAGTAGTATGGTTTTCAGCTGTCAATGTCTAGGTTCATCTCTCTATACCTGTGTATTTTTAAGCAAAACCTATACAAACTAACTATGAATATGATTCAAAACCACAGGAATCTTTTCAGCCTAGTAGCTTAGACTAAGACATCACTACCTTCAATTATACTCACATTTGAATATTCCATATAGAACTTTTCTTACCAGAGTCTTTTCTTACCAGTCTTTTCTTTCTTCCTCTTTTCTTACTTCTTTTCATGCCATATCCCTCGTTCTTATGCCCCACACTCAAAGAAATTAAAATCAAAATAAAATGAAAGTGATATCTTTTTCACTACCTTTTATCACTAAATTATCAGTGTAGAATTTTCTATAAGCAATTGATGAGAGTATTTTCAGGAGAGATGGTTTTCATGTATATCCATGTTCCTTCTCTTTATCCATTCTTCATAAGTGGCTTGACCTGCACAATTCATTAATTTGTGGTCAGCATGGTGATGAACATCTTTGGCCTTAGCTAGTATGAATCATCAGTGGGAGAGGGTTGAGGGGCATAGTCTGTTCTCAGTACTCTGTTTGAACCCTTTCCATATTTCTATAACATCCAAGAGATTTCATTCAGTTGTCAAAGCTTTTGAGAAACCAAAGATATCTGCCTGTTACACTGAGGCATCAGAGAACTCATGTCAAGAATGAATAATTTCTTTTTCATAAAGTATTTCAGGCACAGAAAGGGTAGGCAGAGGTACCAGTCTTCTAAAAATATGCTATACTCTAAAACATTTTCTCATGTACTTGTTCTTGAGAGGGAAACATGGATAACAAGTATTAGCATGGATAGTTATTGCTTCCAATAAATTAAAAAAGTCAAATTTTGCAAGATGAAATTTTAATAAACTACAAGTTCCATCAGTGCTACCTATTAGTACAATAGTCTTAAATGTGCTGTTTGGCTGGAAATGCCAATAGAAGCTGACAGTGGTAATATTCTCATCGAACCAATTAACCGATTCTGCTGGTTTTTAGTTAAATGTGTTCCGGGTTGCAGCCAGCTTCATTTTCCAGCTCCAGAAGGTAATTACAACTGTAGGCAGTAACACTTTTCAGAGGAACATATTATAATTTCTGCTCCTTCCTACTTATTGATAGTCTTATCATAATTTGGTTATTTTCATTTTCTACCGGAAGCCTTCCCTTATCCCTCTCAATTCCTGTTCCTTCCCTCTGCTAGTTATTTACTATTTATTGAGTATATGGATTGTTTTTTTTATATTTGCTTTTATATCATCTCCCTCATTAAATTATAAGCTTCTTTAGGTCAGGGACTGTCTTTTGTCTGTTTTTTTTTTTTTGTATCCCCAGCACTTAGTACTATGCCTTGCACATAATAGGCATTTAATAAATATTTATTGATAACTTTTTCACTGCAGAAGTAACTCACACACATATTTGCTCAAATGGATCTGTGATCTCACCCAGGTGGGGACTTCCTCAAGTGATGGAAATCATCACTCATCCATACCTACCCACCCTTTGCAACTCTTGTCCATGTGTTCCCTAAAGTCTGCAACTTGTAGGGAGTCAACCCCACAGTCTGGAAGTTTTCCTAGCTTTTTCTTGATATCATGAGGATACAATGGAGCACATCATTTGTTTATAAGACACCCTTTGATCTCATTGTGTGACAATTTTTTTTCTTATACATTACTTTGATGGAATGCTTTAAAATGTGTCTACTGCCTAATCCCTTGTTTCTAATGTGCTACACTCTGCTCACATGTATCATGTGCCTCTCCAGTGCTCCTTGGTTAATTCTCAATTTCAGCTCTTCAGAGACTGTAGTAATGTTCTATTTCACATCCATGTCACAACACTGGAATACGCACGCACATATGTATATATATATATATTGGTGAGAGATACACACACATAAATGTATATATGTATGTGTGTATCTCTCACCAACATATACTTTTAATTTATTCTTTACTATGACTTTAATAGTGGCATGTAGGAGAAGGAGGAATACCATCCATAAGCCCTATATATTATCACTATTGTATCATAACACTGTTTCCTTAGAGTCCCAAAGCAATGTGGTTGTGTGGAAGCAACCCTGCATTGTCGAAGACTAGATCAACAATTGCAAAAGCATTCATAGGTCATACCAAGCATTAAAGGCTGGGGAATTCTCCAGTGTCAGCTTGGAGAAAGACATTTGTCATTTTATGGAGAACATAGCTAAATTGAAAAGGCATCATCACCAGAACCTGAGCCACCAGTTGATTTTTTCAGATAGAGTAACAAAGAAATAGAGGGACGTTGCCATTCAGTCAACAGCATTCATTATTCACTAATGAACCAGGCACTGTATTAAGCCATTGGGGATACAAAGAAAGGCACAAAACCATTGTATCTGCATTGTTGAGAGACATATTCATATTTATAAAACCATGGATCCTGATAGTTTGTTCAATGCTATTTTTATTTCCTATTCCTTATGTTATGCTAAATATCTGAAATTTGTAATATAACACCTCCCTTAACTATTAAATTGGTAAGTAGCTTGGTTACAAGACAAGAGGTGATACCTATAGGTTCAGTCACAGTCATTAGGGCAGGGTGACCTGACCATTGCCCAAGGGTCCTGAATTTAGGAGAGTGATAGCACTTGCAGTCTTTTACGAGTAATCAGTTAAAAGAGTAAACTACTAGACACTAGACTACCATGGACTTCTCTCACTTCCTGATCTGCCCTTTGCATTCCCCTCCTCCATGGCAGCCTCCCCACAAGGGACTTTGAGTTCCAGGGTTCATGTTTCTTCCCTACCAACACCACTATGGGTCAGACTCCTAGTCCTCCAGTTAAAGGCAAGCTTTGGGCTGCTTGCTCCGGCCATAATTTGTAGTATCTTTCCCAGGCCAGCGGGGGAGAAATGCCTATCTGTAGCTCTGAGATTCAAGCTTTTGTTCCTGCAGGATTCCTCAGATATTCTCTTCCAAAAAGCTCTTTCCCACTGCACCAAGAAACTCCAATTATGTGGGTGACCAGGAAGGATTAAAGTTCCAAATGCTACTATCTCTCAATGTGAATTTAAGTATATTGCAAATACCTTGGACAATATAAGAAAATTACTGCCATGTGAGGAAAGATTCATGCTATTAAAATCTAATGGGTACTTAATTTAGTCACAATTTTAGACATACATTTATGAATCAGAGAATGGAAATGTCTTACACATGATGGCCCACACTGAGAATTTTGCCTGATAATGGAAATTGAATATAATTTCACTGAGTGCTTATGCATGGGATATATGTCCTCATTACTACCTTAAAAGATAGTTCATCATTAGTCTCTGGTAAGTTCAAAGAGAAATATTTTTCAAATGCCTACATTTCCACTTAAAACATTAGCTATAAACCTGATTATCAAGGTTGGACCTGTTTTTCTTAAAGGTTTCTTGTTTTCAGCTTGAACAGAGATCTATTCTTTCCAGCTTTTTTCAACCTTTTTTTTTTATTCTTATTATGAGTTATTTGACAATCACACATCTCTCATTCGACATCATCAGACAATGAGGCCCTCTGGGAAATCCACTATAACTTTAGCCTGAGACATTTCCCATGGAGATGAGCACATGCTCTGCTCCCTTCCTTTGGGATGTGAGCTCTTGTTTTTGGGAAAAGGCATGAGCTTTGTTTAAATGGCATTTTCATCCCATGCATAAGCACTCAATGACATTACATTTAATTTTGATTATCAGGCAAAAAAGTTCAGTGATGGGAGTTGCAATGAAGGTGATTGACAACCTTCTTCTGTCAGAATGGTGCACTCACTGGATCTCAAGAGAAAAGGAGGAGAAAGAACTCAAACCCTCTCTTTTAGGACTGCTCTAACACTTTTTCTTCCTTGAATTTCCCATAAAGAGAGTAAGAGGATTTCTCCCCTGCTCCTACCCCCATTCTCAACCCAAATATTCTTTAGCAACAGCAGTTATAAGCATATGACTGCAAGAAAATGAGCTTGCCTGGAAAAGTCTGAGTTCCTAGACATTGTATTCTGCTTTCTATTTCTGTTTGTTTGTTTCCCTGAGCATGTGATTGCCTTCTATAACCTCCATTTTAAGGAAGGACCCAAGATAGCTATATTTCTTTCCTTTCTCACCTTGCTACAATGCTTCCCAGTTGATACCTTCCTGGCCCTCTTTTCACCTCCTTTTTATGTGTTGTCTTTCTCCATAGAATGTAAGTTCCCTGAGGGTTTGGACTGCTTTTCTTTTTCATTTGTATTTGTATCTGTGGTGCTTAGCTCAGGGCCTGGAACAAGTCAAGTGGCCAACAAATGATTGTTGATTTGACCAGAGCACAGGCCTGAAGCCAATAATCCTGAGAAATGTATGTTTATAACCCTCACCATAACCTCATGAGTCTGAAAGGCCAAGATTTTCCTATTCAGGTGCCAGCTACCCAACTGAGGATTCTCACAATAGCACTACCTCTTTGAGAAGAAACACAGCCTAAAGAAGGCTACTAAAGCCCACATGACCAAGAAAGCCAAAGCTATGTCCTGTTGAGGAATCAAGGAGATCTGGACTTTGTTAGTTGTTTAGATAGGGCAGACCTGAAGTGAAAGTAAAATAACTATTTCTGAGGAAACTATGTGGAATGGTGAATAAAGCATGGACCCCAGAAAGACTGGGGTTCAAACTCTGCTATAGACATTCACTAGTTGTGTGATCCTCACCAAGTAACAACCACTCTCAACTTCAATTTCCTCATCTGTAAAATAAAGATAATCATAACATCTATTTCCCAATGTTGTGATGAGGCTTAAATTGTACACACACACACACACACACACACACACACACACCTTACAATACTATTTAAATATTATTGTTATTGTTCAGTCCTTCAGTCATGTCTGAATCTTTGTTACTCTGTGGACCATACTGTCCATGTGATTTTCTTGTCTAAGATTGGTCCCTTCCAGAAAAGGTACTCAATGTACATATGGATATCAAGGGTTGAATAGCAATTTCTTTCTCCTGCAACAGAAAAATACTTAATGCACAAAAGACTCCTAAGCACTCATTAAGAAATATAAAAGCATAAAACAGTCAATTCTCACATACATAATATCCTTCCAAAAGATAAAGGCAACTTTTGGGGATGCTAAAATAATAATAATAAAAATTAATGATAATAAAAAATTAAAAGTATTAATATTAATTATGGTATATTGATATTAATTACATCATTCTACTTCTATAATATAACATGTAATTTATAACTAATATTATTAATAACATAATACCTAGGATACAGACAGATGGCTCACTAGGCCTGGATTCAGGAAGACCTGGGTTCAAATCTGGCTTAATAAACTTACTAACTGTGTGACTGTGGGCAAGTCACTTAATTTCTGTTTGCCTTAATCCACTAGAGAAGAAAATGGCAAACTATTCCAGTATCTTTGCCAAGAAAACCCCATGGACATTATGGTCCATTGAGTCACAAAAAGTCAGATGTGACTGAAGGACCAAACAATCTACCTACGCTTTGTTTTAGATAATTTTCTAGAACTATTCTTGGAAGGCAGACAATGAACTGGAAAGACAGAGAGATCTGACCCTCCTTTCCCTAATGGACTAAGCCCTTTCTGGATGAATTCAATCCATGTGACTTCATGGTTAGAATCCCAAGTAGGAATGGGGCCTTCTAGGTCAAGAGTTAAAAAAGTGTTCCACACAAATGAATTTTCTGGAAAACTAAAACTTACACCTTTAAGTAATAAATTTTGTTTTAATTATTGATAATTAAAATCTTTACAAAATACATTATCAACTTTCTTGTCTTCTCGATCTGTGTATGCAGAATACATAAGTAGTTGTGCTTTCATCAGTGTTGGGGCCTACTGATGTGGTAGCTCCCTCCACCAATAATGTCTAAACATTTAAGAACTGAATTTTATTCTAACCTTATAAGCATTGAACTTTGTTATTTTTTAGTGATTTATGAAGTGAATATCTATCCTAAATGTATTTATATATTTTTCTACCTTCTTAAAGAGAGTAGATATGAATGATCCATGATTCCTCAGAATGGAGAGCTCCTGGTGTTGACATATTCTCCACTAAGAGATTACAACTGTCTACAGCTTAGTTTAAAAGAGCATTAGAAGAATTGCCCGAAGCAGAGAGAGGCTCAGAGGCTTGCCCAGGTTGCCATAGTTAGTTAAGCTCACTTCTTAAACAGTCTTTATCAATGAACGGGTGTTGCTTCAGTCAAAGTGAAAACCTAAGAAAAACCTTAGCTTAAAAAGGCCTAGGTCTCCGACTG
Source organism: Vombatus ursinus (assembly GCF_900497805.2). Classification (NCBI taxonomy): domain Eukaryota; kingdom Metazoa; phylum Chordata; class Mammalia; order Diprotodontia; family Vombatidae; genus Vombatus; species Vombatus ursinus. The sequence continues at coordinate 588,367 of NW_020950547.1, read as the reverse complement.
CATCCTGGACCATCTCAAGTTGTCCTGATCTATGTTTGGCCACTGGACCCAAATGGCTCCAGAGAAGAAAGTGAACCTGGTGACTTTACACAACCCTCCCTCACTCAAATCCAATTTGCTTGCAAGTCATGGCATCATCTTCCTGAAGTCATGGTCCTCTTCAAGACTAAAAGACAAAGCACACAACCCCAAGTTAGTTAAATATCCATAGCAGGACTTGAACACAGGTCTTCCTCACTCCAAATTGAACACCCTAGTCACTATGGCATGCTGCATCTTAGCTGAGTATACTGAACATAATTTAACCTTTTCTGGGTGATGCCAGGTCATCATTATAAGCATCAGTTATTGTTATTGTCCTTTAATACAATAATGCCCTCTCCCAAGGCAACAAAAATGAGTAGAGTGATTTGTCTCTAAATCTAAATGACCCTTGAGACTCTTATCAGGTTTTTTCTTTTTTTTTTTTGATGTTTTTATGCCTTTTATTTTTAGCATTTTGTTTCATATTCTGAAAGAGAGCATATATATAAACTCTAACTTCCTGCTGTTTTCCACATAACTCCCTACTGCATAATCTTCCATTGGCCCAGTTCTAACTAATGCCTTCTACTCCACTGTAGGATGAGATATGATACAATCAGGTTTATTAGAACTGCAGCTAGAATAACAACAAATAGGTTTAATTTACAATCTCTCATGAGGAAAGTATATGATTTTGATGCAAGAACTTTCCAACATCCATTTTACTTGCTCAAAGATGTTTTGAAAGTTTATTCTACTTCCTTGATGGTTTCGGCTCCATGCTCTATGGTTGTGGTTGTTAGGCAAATAACTGTAGAAAGTGAGGCATTAGGCACTGTATCAGCATTAGTTAAAGATATAGTACTCATTCAACCTGAGAACAATGATTACTTGTATTTTAGGTGGTACCTAAGGAACATTTCACATGAGTGGTACCTGGAAAAGCCACCTCAGATTGAAGACACTCTGGAGGGCCCACATTAACTCAGAACCACAGCTCATGGCTCAACCAATGTGTTTGCTTTTACTAATTGGTTAGAAGGGCAGATAGGTGGTGCAGTAGATACAGTGCAAGGCTGAAGTGAGAAGGACTCATTTTCCTGAGTGCAAATCTGGCCTCAGATACTTATTAGCTGTATGACTTTGAATAAGTCAATTGATTAATCCTGTTTATCTCAGTTCCCCATCTGTAAAGTGAACTGGAGAAGGAAATCACAGATTAAGAAAATTAACAATAGAATGTTTCCTTTTAGAAAGTTAGGGCACTGTCACATAGATGCATACATTGTGGGAAAATGTTGACATACATGGGGTACATTCATGTGGTAAGCATGTCACCAAGACATACTTATAGAGAAAACATTTGTCACCAAGCACATAAGCTGAGGGACAGGTTGCCTCTGACATTATAGAGTTGCTGATATTTCCTACTAATTTCTGGTCATACACTGGAGCATCATATCCTATCTCTCCTATTACCTTACAGGTTGTACTGATTCTGTAGCTCCCTGCCTCTCATTTTCTCCTAGAATAGCTATCCTACACTGGGAATACCATTCTGCTGGTCTTATGCTCTCTGCTGGGCAACAATCCTCGCTACCAACTTCTGGTTTTCACCTCTTAGACTCCTTGTCAGCCATCTCCTTTCCAATCTCATTAGGCATGGTAATTAGAAAAATCTTCCCTGATAAGAGTTTTTGTCTTAGACATACCACACCTAGCAAATACAAGTCTGGCAGAGTGCACTTAGGTTAAGAGTCAGTCTTTTCTTCTCTACCCTATGTGTTAGACTGTGATCATAGTATTCTTTCCAGGCAAATATCTGGCTTAAGGCTACCAATTCCCAAGATTCTCTCAGTTTTGGCATACAAATTTATGAAGCAAGGTCACTCTTTCAACCCAGCACTCATGCCATTTGTATATTTGCATATGCATGCATGTATCTACCTATGTATCTATCTATCTATCTATCTATCTATCTATTATATATTGTCTATCTCCACACACATACACTATACATAATTACATAATATATCTACTGTTTATACATGTGTTTGTATAAAGGACTCTATAACACATTTACATCTATATAAGTACATAAATACACATATATTCCTGCATATATGTATATGTTATACATATGGGCATATATATAGGTATGTATATATATTTAGTGTGTTGTAGATATACATATACACACATGCATGCATACATGCATATATACATATGCATTCATATATCCATGTTTACAGTGAGGTCATTTTAACCATGTGAAAAATAAGAACAGTAAACCAGTAACTTTAAATTTAAGAAAATTCATTCACCTCATTCATTCAATAAAAAAAGTTGCTATAGATGTGAATAACAGCTTGAAATGTTAGAAAAAATAAGAATGCCTCCATTTAAAAGAAATAATTTTCATATAGCATTAATGAAAGAAGCCATGGATTGTCACCCACTCAGAAAAAGAAAAGAGGTCAAAAAGTTCAAATGAACCAATTTTCAGTTGCTTACTGGTTTTTATGAGCAACAGTGACAAAATTGAAATCATCTGAATAATTTAATATAGTATGAGCAAAAATTGATTCATTCACAAATTTTTGCAGAGTTGAATTGAATGCATTCAGTCACCCAATAAATATTGTACTTATGAAATATATATAATGCCAGGAATTAGACATTATAGGTTACACAAATATGTAGCATATACATTTGTCCTCTGGGAATCCATACTCTATTGATAATATTTACAGATAACTACTATACAAAACAGCAGATGGTAAAGACAATAAGTATCTATAAAGGAACAAGACAGTTATAATAGCATGCTCAGATGATGTGGTCATGGAGGAGGTAGTATACCTTCATAATATCTCATGTTTAAACCTGCCTCCTCTGATACTGGAATGACCCTGGTATAGACCACCTACAATAGTATCTGTCTGCACCATTGTAATAACCTGTTGGTTGGTCTCTCTAACTCAAATTTTTCTCCAATCCAGTCTATTTTCTATGTCAAAATGATTTTCTTAGGTGCAAGTCACACCATGCCCCACATCCCACCACGCTCACACTGTTTAATAAACTCCAATGGCTTCCTATTACCTCCAGGTTCAAATATAAAATCCTCAGTTTGGGTTTTAAAGGTTATTCCTAAATTGGCTCCTTTCTACCTTTCCATATTTCTTAAACCTGACTCTTCTCCAACTACTCTAGAATAGTGACAAAGGCCTCCTTGCTCTCTCTCAAGCAGGCCACTCCGATTCCTGACTACATGAATTTTCACTACCTGGATGCCATGCCTAGAGAGAACTTCACTCATCATCTCCATCTCCTAGTTTTTCTAGTTTCCTTTAAGTCTCACATAAAATCCCAACTTCTGCAAGAAGCCTTTCCTGGTCCCTCTTAATGCTAATGTCTTCCTTTTTAGATTATGTCCAATTTATCCTGTACGTATCTTATTTGCATGCTAGAGGGAAGGAAGATGGGAAGAAGGAAGAAAAAAAGGCAAGAAAAAAGGGAGGAATGAAGGAAATAAAGAAGGAATGAGGGAAAGAATGTCAGAAGGAAAGTAGGAAGGAAAATAGGAAGGAAGGAGGGAGGGAAGGAAGGAAAGAAGGAGCGATGGAAAGGAGGAAAGAAGAGAGGAAAGGAAGAAGGAAAGGAGGGAGGGAGAAAAGAAAGCAAGCATTCTAGGGAGAAGAAATGATGGTATAGACTTTTTCCCCTTATTGAATTTTATGAAATTTTCTCTACTGTCTTAAAAGAAATTTGACATGCTGAAATATTACTAAAGAAGGACACAAAAACTGCATATAATGCTCTTGTGGAGTAGTGGCCACTCACTGGAATAGTGATTTTGCAATTAACTGTTGAACCCCATGGTCTGGCAGCTTATTTGCTATATGTATGCAAATGGAAGTTAAACAAGCAATGGCCTGGGTTACCATCATGCTGTCATGTATTTTACAACTCCCCTCATACTACTCAAGAAGATAATTGCAGTTCAAGATCTCTAATTTGTGATGTTATTATATCACTAGTTTCTATTTGCATTTGGATGTCCCTTCAGCATTATGAGCAAGCTTGTAAATTTTATAACTCCTGTATCATACTTTTAGATAGATAAATTGATAAAATTATTATAAAACAATTTTGATCATCTTTTCTATATCATTAAAGTTAATTTTTAAAATAGTTTTGTTGCTATGTGTTAGGATTTTTTGTAGAAGGATATTTTTTTACAGTGTCTCATTTTTAAAAGTTCCATTTATTTGTTTTTGTTGTTGTTTAAAACCAGTAATTTCCCATTCATCCCTTCCAATAGAACACTCTCTTGTAACAAAATCAAACTGATTGACATAGTGTGACAAAGTGACTCCATCAGACTGCATAATTAACATTCTGTACCCCTAGCTCCCCAACTTCTCTGGCCAAGAGGAAGAAATAAATTGTGTTTTATTACTTATCCTCTGAAAACAATATTGATAATTGCATTTAATCTTGGTTTAGCTTATCTTAGTGTTGCTGCATTTATATTATTATATTCATTGTGTATCTTGTTCTGCTTTTTCTCCATTCCAAATCATTTCATACATGTCTCCCCATGTTTCTCTGAATTCAACAGTCATTGCTTTTACAATACAATAGAATGTCATTATTTACATTGATAGGCACCCAATTTGTTTCCAAATTTTTTCTTTTATACAAAAGGCACTACTATAAATATGTTGGTACAAACATACTTTTCTATCGAGCTTTTCTATTTCAACTTAAATTATATTTCCCTACAATCATTTCACATTTATGAAATGAAAGTAACTTCACTTATCAAGGACATCAAAATCATTAGGCAAATAATATTGGATTTTCACACAATTATTGAAAGCAGTATGTCATTTTTCTCAATCTTTAATAACATGCAATCAGGTCTCTACATGTATGCATTATGGTAATTCTGTGAGCAATAGAATAGTTAGAAACTCCAAAGCAAAAATTATAGAGGCATAGCCTTTATCTTGCTGTTAAAAAACAAGCAAACTGGGGCAGCTAGGTTGCACAGTGGATAGAGCACTGGCCCTGAAGTCAGTAGGACCTGAGTTCAAATCAGGCCTCAGAACAAACACTTGACACATACTAGCTGTGTGACCTTGGGCAAGTCACTTAACCCCAACTGCCTTACCAAAAAAAGCAATTAATTAATTAAGTAATTAATTAATAAAAAACAAGCAAACAATGTAGCACAGTTGTAATAGCCTTGTCCTTGTGTGTCAGAGAACCAGGACTTGAGGCAAAGTTCTTTCTAGGGACCTCTTGAATTTTGTAGAAACTGTATATGCAGAAGCCATAGACAATTTTTAAGGGCCTGCCCATAGATCTGAAAGAAATCTCTATTTCTTAAAGGATAGTGATGATTTGTATAAACAGGTTCAGAACAAGGCAGGGTTTTTACACTTTCATGGCAATTGTTTTCCTTTTAAAGGGTTGCATCTGAACAGTAGTCTGTATTCCTTGCCAACTGTCATTTTTTTATAGTTCCTATCTCTGAGCAATTTATTAAGTGTTATATCAGCAGAATATCAAACATATTCATCTAAGGAGCTCATTTGTTTCTTATTTTATTACAGTCTACCTGGGTTTAGTTTTTCTTCTTTCTAATTTCTTTTAATTTAAAGCCAATATCATTCAGAGATTTATGATAAGAAAACATCTTAGATCCAAGTAATTTTGTGTTGCATTTAAAACATTAAGAGTTATGCTAAGGATACATTTACCTTTGATCGTTTCTTTTAATAACACATAGACAACAGACAGCCTAATCAAATTCAATTTTTATCATATTTTTAAATGCTATTTTCAATGAGAATGTGCGTTTCCTTGGTTTTACTAGTCAAATGATCTTCATTTGGTTTTGCTTTTATTTTCTAACAATACATGGTAATGTGATTGAAATGTTCACTTAGCTCAACTGAACTGATTTTATGAAACTAGAGGAGATTTTGCTAACAGTATTCTACCAGAGTTGTTTAGATATTGAAGAATTTTAATGTTTGACATTCATTTTATTTAGATGTATTATCCTTCCTATTGCCTTTTTAGTGCATTTTTTCTCCAAAAAGACTAAGGTGTTGATACTAGAAAAGAAGAAACCACCAATAGATTATGTTCTTTATTCTAAGACTACCTTAATTGTGGATTCTTGAAATAGAATACAAATTTACGCTTATTAAAAATTCTCCATTACAAGAATCCATGGAAGAAGAATATTTCCTTTGGTCCAACTGGAGTCATTGATTTTTAAGCTGCAAGAGATGTGAAAAGCTGGATAGCAAAATATTTCTGATTCACATTCAAAAATGATGTCAGTTTTGAGTATTTTTTAAATTTTTATTTATTTGATTTTTAATTTATGGAATAAAGCAAGCATTTTCATAACATAATATAATAAAAAACTGATCACACATGAAACTGCAAATTTATTATGTACAACTTGCTATTCCTTTTAAATATATGATAAAGTTATCATGTAAATTTCTTTTTTCCCACTTTTTCCTCCCCTCTGCCCTATTAAACACATTAGATCATTAGACACAAATATGTGTATATATGTAAAATCACTCTATATTTACATCTGTTTATCAGATTTTTTTTTTTTTTTTGGCGAGGCAGTTGGGGTTAAGTGACTTGCCTAGAGTCACACAGATAGTTAGTGTCAAGTATCTGGTCTTAGATCAGATTTGAACTCAGGCCCTCCTGACTCCAGGGCTGGTGCTCTATCCACTGTGTCACCTAGCTACCCCTATTAGTTCTTTCAATGCAGGTAGTATCTTCCTTTATATCTTATTTGTAATTAATTTGAGAATTTATGATAGTCAAAATAACATTTATTCAAAGTTGTTATTAAAACAATATTGCTGTTACTGCATAAAATGTTCTCATTCTGCTCATTTCTATCTTCATTACTTCTTTTTTGAGTATATTATTTGGTTTTGAATATGTTATATTGAGTGTATATATGCATATATCTTGAGTACATAATATATAGAGTGTATTATTTGATTTTGATTATATGATTTGGAAGAGTAGTCATGGACAAAGAGTAGATTTTGATAGGATTCTTAGGGAAGAATATCCTTTTAAATGAGAGGTTTGGGAAGGAATTTGGACCTACCTCTTACACTACATATCATAGCAAATTCCAGATGGATGAGAAACTTAGGTATCAAAACAATTACCTCTAGAAAAGATGAAAATGGAAAGAATAATTTGTTCTCAGTTGCAGATTCAAGATGAATTTATTTCAGTTCAAGAAATAATGGGTATTATTGGGAAAATATCTATGCTCAATCATACTAAAATTATGTATATATGTATAAAAATTAAAACAATATAGTTGAATTTACTAAAAATGAGAAAAATATTTATGGAAAATACATATGACAGATAAAAACTTGAAATCTATAATATGTGATGAATTGTTAAAAAGGCATAAGAGATAAATGGTTAAATATATAGATAATTTTTGAAATAAGAAACACTGTTTTTTTGTTTTAGTAATTTTTTTTTTTATTGCTAGAAATCAGTGCTCGGGTTCCAAGGTTGTTCTGAAATCATGCAGTCAAGAGCCAGCACAATCATTGTAATAACAAAAACAAAACAACAAACCATGAAGTGAACTAAGATCACAGTACAATTAATGAAGTGCATGAGTCAATGGAAATATTAATATGTTCTTAACCATAAGTTTTACAAATAAAATTAGATACTAACAAGAGGTAATGAGGATACTGTTGTCAGGGTAATAACTATTTATAACCTTGCCATTCTAGCGGAACTGAGGAACTTCCCCAACCCCAGGGAAGAAGGTAGTCCTCTCCTATACCATCTGGTTGGCTTGACATCCCCTGAGCATCCTATTGTGATTATTCACGAGATCACTAGATCACAAAGTCACTGGACTGGACCTAAGACTAAACACCATCAAACTCTACCACAGCTCAGTAAAGAACTATCTCATGATCATAGCAATAGAATTACAGACAAGAAGTTTTCCTTCCAAGAGCAAACAAATTTAAAGTAAATTTTTCTGAAGTGCTCTAATACTTTAGTACAAAAATATAAAACACTGATTATAAACATAGCACAAATGAAATTTAATGTATAGTACATATATTTCAAAGGGCAATGAGAACTGCTGATGGAAAGGGTTTTTAAATAGTAAAACCAAAACTTTTCTCTCTCAGAATTTCACTTTCTGAGCAGGACCTGTACCCATAACAGAAACTGAAATCAATGATATCTCATGATTGTACAACCTTGTCTTCAAGAAAGAGAGGATGGGGATGGGGGAGAGAGAAGAAATTGGGTAGAGACAAGATCTAACGTGTTAGGAACTCATTTCTGGGCAGACAGTAAAACAATGTTCCAAGTGGCAGAAAGGAGGTTTCCCTTACTAGAGTGAAGGTAAGAAGGAAGATGGTTTCTGCTTTTGATCCCTTCTACAAATTCTTGTGGAAAAGGAAAAACACAAATTTTTAATAGTCACTTGAAAAAATTATCAACATTACAAATATCAAAGCTCCTACTATGTGGCAGACACTATGCTCAATACTTTGAAGTGTGTACCAGCTATTAAACTGGCAAAGATGGACTAGCATCACATTTCCAAAATTAATTTTAAGTACCAAGAATAATGTAAGAGAAGCAAGTACATTCAATCATTATTGGTGGAATTGTAAACCAGAAGAATCTTTTTGGAGAACAATATGGTAATACATAACAAGTTACAGAATAATCATTTTATGACCCAATAATTATGATGCTGGGAATATAGAGTTACAGTAATATAAAAGATAATAACCAAAAGAGCTATCTGTTCAAATACTTCAATAGCAACATTATATTTGACAGCAAAAACAAACAAACAAACAAAAAAATCTGGAAGCTGCTTCAAGGTCTAAAAATTGGTCAACAGTTAAATTATGAATGTAAATGTAATAGAATACCATAATGCATTTCAGATGGACAAATATGAGGTACAATGAGCAATGTGCAAAGAGCTTTATAAAATGGTGCTACACGAAGAAGAGGGTTGAATAGAACTAAGAGCCAAGAGATATAGGGAAGTAGCAAAAATACATTAGACATAAAGTCACTCCTTGACCAATATGTAGTTAAAGGATCTAAAGCAGAGTTTTCAACTATTAACAGCCACATAGGTATTGCTCCAATTGTCTAGTAATAAGAGAAATACAAAGCAAAACACTTAGGGAAAATTGGCACAAAAAAAGACACTCTTGGTGGAGCTGTTAATTGATTCAAACATTCTGGAAATCAATTTGGAATTATACTAAGAAATTGACTTTTGAGTTAGAAGATCCTCCTTCTAGGCACATACCCTATCAAGGTCAAACATAGAAAGAAAGGTTCCAATATACACCAAAATATTTATAGCAGCACTTTTTTTTCTTTTAGCAATGAACTATATGGATGCCCTTGATTAGAGAATGGAGAATGAAATCTTGGTTCGTGAATGTAATGAGATATCGTTACTATGTAAGAAACGATGAATATATAAACTATACAAAATGGTGTGGGAAAATATAATATCCTTGAAGAATCAACAGACAAACCATGTGAGAACCAGAGTATTCAGAAACAGTTATTGCCCACAATTAGTCAGGCAAAACAATAAATCAAACATATTTAATAAGGAATTTTTTAGTACTTGTTGTCATATTAAACTCTCAAAAACTCCAATTTATGTAAAATTTAGAATGATTTAGAAATGTAGCAGAAGAAATTAAAACCACATTGGGGCAGGAAGATACACATATTATCCCAATGGTCTTTTCTCCTAGTGGAGTTTCTGTCATGATTCTTTATGTATTCTACAGCAGATAAGCCTACACCCTAATAATACTTTCATTCAGTTTTTTAAAAATCATTATATATATATATGTGTGTATATATATATACATATATATAACACATACATACATATACACATGTGCATGTATCTGCACAACTGTTCACTGAACACTATATTTAAAAGAATAATCATAGAATTGTATTTCATCCTGGGACTATTTCTCTTTATGTTCCATTGAAAGTAAAGATGATAACAAAATTAAATTATAACACTAACAATTCACATTCATCTAACACTTTCATTTTTCCCTAAATTCTTCCCTTACAACAACTTGTAAAATAGTTAGAGTTTGTATTGTTAACCTCATTTTAAATGTAAGTTAACTGAGCATTAGAGAGGTTAAGTGATTCACTCAGGCTTAATCTATTTATTTATCATTTATTTCTCTGAGAAAGCACAACTGATTCTGATACAGTCTAAACTTAGCCACTGAACATTCCTCTGCCACATCTTTGGGCTGATTGTGGAATCAGCTAGAGTTACTTGAGGAGCACAGGGTCAGATCACTCTTTGTCTCCTTTCCCAATAAGGCTATTTTTCTCCATAGGACAGTTACTTATATTAGAAGGCTTAGGAAACTAATTTAACAGAAAGATCAAAAAAATGAAGAAACAAAAAGAAACCACTTTTATATATGATATTGAATTGATGAGATCTGGAAATAGTTCTACAGAAAATTGTAATATAGAACAGCAAAACTCAAAATATTTTCCTGTAAGAGATTCTAAACTCTAGGTTCTGAGAGAATATTTTAACCTGCATCTGAAACGGAAATACCAAAATTCCTCAAGGCCAAGAGCAGCATTAATCTAATAACATTGCTTATGTGAATCACCTGAGAATATTTTTTAATGATAATTTCAGAAACTATTAAGGTATTCCATCTTGTTAATACCATCATGTAGTTTGGGAACATACAAATTGGTTCCAGTAATTCATAGCTGAGGTAATTTCCATATTGAATCCTGATTCTCTGCATTATAGCTATTCTTCAGGCATGCGTCTGTGGGTCATTCTGTATTTTAAAACTCAGGGACGATATTGCTTGTAACATATGGGAGCTGATTTTGCATAAAACCCAGTGAAATAAATTAGTATATTGAGATCAGAATAAAATCAATCTTTGAGAAGTGTCTATTGGTTAGACCATTCATAATCCCAAGTCTTACAGCAAAAGATTTGTAGAGAAACTGATCCATGCACAGGAGACTCCCTGGTGAATTCATTTAGTGAAACTTCCTTTCAAAAAACCTGTAAGAATGCTAATAAGGCATATGCCTGATCAACTTGAGCCTTCCTCCTTATTGGCTTCTGGCTTTGAAATAACTTTGAAAAAGTAATACAGTGTCACCAGGGGTAATGAATGATGCATGAATAAAGTAGTGACCTTAAACAAGCAGATTTCTCTTTAAGGAATCAATTTACACACCACTCTTGCTTAAATTTCACAACCAATTATGTATCGTATCTTCCCTGAACAAATGATAGAAAATCCATTTTAATCAACATTCATTTTCAAGGAAAGGTAATGTTGCCAGAGCTAGGGTACAAAAGTGTTTTTTTTTTTTGACAAACAAAGAACAAAGAAAAGAAAAGTCAAAATGGAAGAAATGCTTCCATTTCAAAAAGAAAAACATTTAACATTTAAAAAAAAATATGCCCCTCCCCAATTTAGTGTAATGATGGAAGGATACTGGCATTGTTAGCAAAGGTAGACAACAGATGAGTGAAAGATTTATTTTCCAAGTAACTTCTGTAGCAGAACTCAAATCAATATAGAATTTCTACAACTAGGTCATGATAATATAGCAAAGTTTTCTATGTAGCATTTGAACATTCCTATGATCACAGGATTTGGAAAAGGAAGAGACATTCAAAAGGAAGGTGTGAGGGGAAAGAGGGAGGTATGACTTCAGCTATATAGTATTCTGTGTTTAGAACTGTATCAGAAGGGGCCTTGGAGACTTAGAAAAGACCCCCTCATTTTATAAATGAGGGAACTAAGACCTAGAATGGGGAAATGATTTACCTAAAATCACACATTAGAAATAGAAGTAAGTAGAAGAGCTAATATTTAAAACCAAATTCTTTGCGGGGGGGGGGGGTGAGTGTATGTGTGTGTATGTATGTGTGTGTATTTGCTTGGGGGTGTGTGTGTGTGTTTAATTTAATTTTTCTCCTATTACAATTTGGAAACATCTATCAATTGCTTATTTACCCAATACAAAACAGTCAGTAGCAGAAACAACAATAATAAGAATAATGATAATAATAATATTAATTTATTTATACAATGCTTTTATATAACACTTTTAGGTTTGTAAAGCACTTTATAAATACTGACTTATTTTATCATCACAATAAACCTGGGGGTTAGATGCTATTATTATCACTGTTTTACAGATGAGGAAACTTGAGGCAGTCAAAGGTCAAATGACTTGCTCAGAGTTAAACAGATAGTGAGTGTCTGGAGCTACATCTGAACAGATGTATTCCAGACTCTAGATCTAGTAGTCTATTCCCTCTATGGAACCTACTTCTTGCCCATATTTCTTTCCCAACTCAATAAATAGAATCATCTTTTTGGCATATTTCATCTGATAGTTAATAAAGGAAATTCCAAAAGTACAGGCCTTTGCTTCAAGTTTCTTCACATGAACTAAGAAAGTCCTAAACATCATACAAAGATTCAGTAGCCAATAGAGATACACTAATTTTTTTTTAGCAGAAAAGACACATTACCAAATTTATGTGCAAAGAAAAGGTTAATATGCTATTCTATCACTAGTACAAAGAATAGATTAGGAATGTAGAGAGCAAAGGAGTAGACTGTTAGGGCCTATTAAAATTGTTCGTGTGAATGGTAATGTAGTGACAATAAAATGAGAAAGAAAAAGGAAAAGAATAAGCATTTACATAGTACTTCTTATGTTTCATGGGTAAGTAGGTGGCACATTGGATAGAGTGCCAGACCTGGAGTCAGGAAGACTCCTCTTCCTGAGTTCAAATCTGGCCTTAGACACTTGTTAGCTGTGTGACACTGGACAAGTCACTTAACCCTGTTTGCTTCAGTTTCCTTATCTGTAAAATGAGCTGGAGAAGTAAATGGAAAACTACTCCAGCATTTTTTGCCAAGGAAACACCAAATGGGGTCATGAAGAGTTGGACAAGATGGAAAAATGACTGAATGACAACAACACTACGTGCCATGTACTGTGCTAAGTACTTTGTGATTATTATGTCATTTGATTCTCAAAACAACGCTGCAAGTTAGGTAGTTATTGCCCCATTTTATAGTTGCAGAAACTGAGGAAAACAGAGGTTGAATGACTTGCTTAGTATTGCATATCTAATAAATATCTGGTGCCAAGTTTGAATTTAGATCTTTCTGACTTCAGGTCCAGCAATCTATCCACCATGGTACCAGCTCCCTCTGGTAAGAGGAGGGGAATGATAGGAGAGATATTGCGGAAGTAGAATTAATAGGACTTTGATATGAGTCGGGAGGAATAGCAAAAAGACAAAAATAACCTCATTGTTTCAAATATGGTACAATGTGAATGGGGGTATTCCTAACAGACATAGTGAAGTGAGAAGGAAGAGCAAGCAAAGGAACTATAATTAACTCAGTTTTGAAAATGTTTAGATTAAGACATCAAGCAGATATCCAGATAGAGATGTTTTGAGGGCAATTGGAAGCATGGCTCCTGAGCTTAGAAGTCAGTGTTGCAAAGAGAATTGGACTCATCTACATAAAACTGGTAGTTGGAACTATTGGGAGTAAATGAGGTTGCCAAAGGAAAGAAAGTACAAAGAGAAGAAAAAAGCTTCATGGAGAAAATATTGAGGAACACTCATCTTAAGTGGTTAGCAATAGGACCAGAGTCAATAAAGGAGATAAAGAGGGGCTGGAGTAGTGCCAGAAGAGTCAGGTGAATGTGGCCTCTATGAACACAAAGGATGAAAAAATATTCCCATGGACTCAGGATCTAGGGACATTGAAATCCTTTCTGTTTCTTGCTCATGGCACATCATCTCACAACTCCATACCTTTTCACCAGCTTTCTTCTATTCTTGAAATTCTCTCCCTTATCATCTCCATCTCAAACTTCCCTGGCTTCCTTCATGTCCCAACTAAAATCTCCCTTCTGCAATAACCCTTTGCTTATCTCCCCTAATGCTGGTGACTTCCTTCTGAGATTATCTCCTATTTACACTGTGTAGGTCTTGCTTGTACATGGCTGTTTGTCTGTTGTCCCCCCTACTAGACTGTGAGTTCCTTGAGAGCAAGTACTTTTTGGGGGGCTTTTTTGTATCCCTAGCACTCATTGAACACCTACTATGTGTCAGGCATGAAATGGTTAAGTATTGTTAAATGAGGCAGAGAAATCATAGAGAAAGAGTATTGCTGTTTTTTTTTTTAATGGCCATTGGATTTGGATTGGAAGATACTGGGGATGTTTAAAAAAGAATTTCAGAAGAAAAATGAGGGCAAAAGTCAAATTACAGGGTGAAGTACTCATCAATCCAGCTTCAGGCATTTACTAGCTGTGTGATCTTAGGTAAGTCACTTATACTGATTGCCTCAATTTCCTTATCTGTAAAATGGGGATAATAATAGCACCTACCTCCTAGGGTTGTTATAGGATCAAAAAGGATATCTGTATAGTGCTTAGTACATTGCCTGGCACAAAGTAAGCACTCCTTAAATGTTAGATATTATTAATTATTATTATTATAATTAATTAATAATAATGCTTGTTTGACTTGATTGGTTAGCTAAGAATTATTATTATTATTATTATTAATCTTGTTTGACTTGATTGGTTGTCTAATAATTGGTCATCAGCCATCTTGTCTAACATATAAACAAAACAAATCCTCACTGTCACCCATCTAATAAATGATTATCCAGTCTTTTGTTTGAATATCTCTAAGAAGAAAGATTCCACCAGTTCTTGAGATAGCTCATTCTGCTCTGGGACAACTTTATTTTAGGGAAACTTTTTCCTGATATCAAGTCTAAATTTTCCTCTTTGAAACTTCTACCCATTACTCTTGGGACAAAGAGAACAAATGTAGTCTCTACTCCACATTATAGATCTTAAAATACTGGAACACAGTCATAATGTCCTCTGAGTCTTAGCTTCTCCAGGCTAAACATTCCTCAATCCTCAGAACACAGCTTTCAGGACCTCTCAACAGCCACTTCACCTTCACCTTGATTCTGAACTATCTGAATAGCTCCTCTAAGGCTCATGTCTTCTGGCAACCCAGACCACCATTTAGGTTCATCCTTCCATTGTCAGTCATTTTTTTTCCAAGAAGGAGGTATTTGTATTCATAATAAATAAACTCAAGATCCTTCACTATCCTAGTTGCTCTCCTCTAAACACACTCTAATTTACCAATGTCCTTCTTAAACAGAAGAGCCAAGAACAATATTACAGATGAGGGCAGAGTCCAGAGGGACCATCACTTCCTTATTCCTGGAAGCTGTTCCTCTTTCAGTTGTAGTCCAAGATCACACCAACTTATTTTAGTGGCACATCAAACTGTGGGCTCATGTTGAGCTTGCATTCCACTAAAATCATCAGATCTTTTCTGCTTAACATCTTCTTAATCTTCTATATGTAAACTTGATTTTCTTAAAACCAGATTTATTTATTAATTTAACTCTACTGAATTTCATCTTATTAGATTCAGCACAATATTCCAACCTGTCCAAGATCTTTTTGACTCTTGATTCTGTCATTTAATGTGCTAGCTATCACTTTTAGCTGATCATCTGCATATTTGATGAGTATCCTATCTACACTTTTATGCAAGTTACTGATAATAATGATAAACAGCTTAGAATCAAGCCTAGTTCTTTGGGTACTCCACTGGTGACCTCTTGCCATGTTAACATTAGATTGCAAGAGGATGAGAAAGTAGACATCTTGGTGAAGCGGGGAAAAATGCTACACTTGGATTCAGAGAACATATTTTCATTTTTCTAGCCCTGCCATGTGTTACCCATGTGACACTGAGCAAGTTATTTAAATTCTTTAGACCTCAGTTTCCTTATCTGTAAAATAATCATGTTGGACTAGATGACCTCTTAAGTCCCTATGACCTCAGTCTACAATCCTGTGAAGCACCAGCATGAGGTATAATAATAGATTCTATTTTTATGCCTCCCTTATAATTCTTTGAGGTTAAAGAGTTAATAGTATTTACATCCATTTTATAGAGAAGGAAATTTAGGTTCAGAGATATAAAGTAACTTGTGAGTAAGTGTCTCATCTAAGATTCAAACTAAAGCCTTTTGTCTCTAAATCTGGTAAACTGTTCATTATACGGCATTGCCACCCAAAAGTTAGAGGTAACTTTTCAAGACCTTTAGCAGTGAAAGAGACACAATGGGGTGTTATCATGATTCAATCTGTAGTGTGAGCCTTTATTTCTTATATAAAATATTACAGCAGAACAAACCTCACCAGAGTTCTGTCACATTTGCAGAAGCCTTTGTGACTAGGGAAACTTTGTGTGCCCCAGGGTGGCACACATAGGCCTATATCATGGAGATGCCTTCAAGAACCCAGAAGGGAGATTTTTAGAATCAGAGCCAGAAGATGAAGAAACAAATTGAGATATGGTAGCCAGGGATAGAAACAAAGACATGAGAGAAACATTCCCTCATTATTCCTCAGATTGCAGAATTGTTCCACTAGCTTGTAATATCAGGAGAAATGAATTTGAGCCAGTCCCAGAGCAGGTAAGCTCCAAGTTACAGGAAAATATCAAGAGCAAGCTATCAAGCTATCAGTTTCCCTCTCATCGTGTGTGTGTGTGTGAGTGAGTGAGTGAGAGAGAGAAACACACAGAAACACAGACACCCAAACACACAGACACAGAAACAAAGACAAGAGAAAGAGACACAAAGACACAGAGAACAGAGACAATGACAGAGACAAAGAAACAGACAGAGAGACAGAGATAGGTAGAGAAAGAGATAGATTCAGAGACAGAGAGAGAAAGACAGAGAGAGTGAGATCAACTCATCTAGAGGTAGGGTTGGTGCCAAGATCACTTCACCAATACCCTTTTAGGACTTCTTAGCCTTTCTATCATCATGGACCCTTTTAGCAGGCTAGTGAAGCCTGTGACCCTTTCACAGAATAATGTTTTTAACCAGGAAGAGTCAAAACAGAGAAAGAAAATTATAGACCAATTTCTCTAATGAATATAGATGCAAAAATTTTAAACAAAATATTAGCAAATAGATTACAGCAACTTATCACAAGAATGATACACTATGACCGGGTAGGATTTATACCAGGAATGCAGGGCTGGTTCAATATAAGGAAAACTATCAGCATAATTCATCATATCAACACCAAAACTAACAGAAACCACATGATCATCTCAGTTGATACAGAAAAAGCTTTTGACAAAATACAACACCCATTCCTATTAAAAACACTAGAGAGCATAGGTATAAATGGAGTCTTCCTTAAAATAATAAATAGCCCCTATCTAAAACCTTCAGCAAGCATAATATGTAATAGAGTCAAGCTAGAAGCATTTCCAATAAGATTGGGGGTGAAACAAGGAGGTCCATTATCACCACTGTTATTCAACATCTTACTGGAAATGTTAGCTTTAGCAATAAGAGAAGAAAAAGACATTGAAGGTATTAGAATAGGCAAAGAAGAAACAAAGCTATCACTCTTTGCAGATGACATGATGTTATACTTAGAGAATCCCAGAGAATCAGGTAAAAAGCTACTTGAAATAATAAACAACTTTAGCAAAGTTGCAGGCTATCAAATAAA
The DNA here is from genome assembly GCF_900497805.2 of Vombatus ursinus. NCBI lineage: Eukaryota > Metazoa > Chordata > Mammalia > Diprotodontia > Vombatidae > Vombatus > Vombatus ursinus. The sequence goes on along the minus strand of NW_020950547.1, from coordinate 570,592 downwards.
CCCACATAAATCATCAGGATTTCTATATATTACCAACAAAGCCCAACAGCAAGAGATAGAAAGAGAAATTCCATTTAAACTTACTGTAGACATTATAAAATATTTAGGAATCTACCTCCTGAAACAAACCCAGGAACTCTATGAACACAATTACAAAACACTTTTCACACAAATTAAGTCAGATCTAAATAATTGGAAAAACATCAGTTGCTCAAGGGTAGGCCAAGCTAATATAATAAAAAATGACAATTCTACCTAAGCTAATTTACTTATTCAGTGCCATACCAATCAAACTACCAAAAAATTATTTTATAGAGTTAGAAAAAAAAATAACAAGATTCATTTGGAAGAACAAACGGTCCAGAATATCAAGGCAGCTAAAGAAAAGAAATGCAGGGGAAGGTGGCCTAGCCATTCCAGATATTAAATTGTATTATAAAGCAGCAATCATCAAAACTGCTTACTACTAGCTAAGAAATAGAGTGGTGGATCAGTGGAATAGGTTAAATATTCAAGACACAGTACTCAATGACTATAGTAATCTATTATTTGATAAACCCAAAGACCCCAGCTTCTGTGATAAGAACCCACTTTTTGAAAAAAACTGCTGGGAAAACTGAAAAAGAGTATGGCAGAAACTAGGCATAGACCAAAATCTCACACCATATACCCAAATAAAGTCAAAACGAGTTCATGATTTAGATATAAAGGCTGATACTATAAGCAAACTGGGAGAACAAGGAATAGTTTACCTGTCAAATCTATGGAGAACAGAAGAATTCATGACCAAACAGGAGACAGAGAGAACTACAAAAATCAAAACAGATAATTTTGATTACATTAAATTGAAAAGTTTTTGCACAAACAAAGCCAATGCAACTAAGATTAGAAGGAAGGTAGAAAATTGGGAAAGAATTTTTACAACCAGTCTCTCTGATAAGGGCCTCATTTCTAAAATATATAGAGAATTAAGTCACATTTATAAAAATACAAGCCATTCCCCAATTCATAAATGGTCAAAGGATATGAACAGACAGTTCTCAGATGAAGAAATTAAAGCCATATATAGTCACATGAAAAAATACTCTAAATCATTATTGATTAGAGAAATGTAAATCAAAACAGCTCTGAGGTACCACATCATACCTATCAGAATGGCCAACAAGACAAAACAGGAAAATGATAAATGTTGGAGATGTGGGAAAATTGGAACACTAATGCATTGTTGGTGGAGTTGTGAAATGATCCAACCATTTTGGAGAGCAATTTGGAACTATGCCCAAAGGGCTATAAAAATGTGCATACCCTTTGACCCAGCAATAGCACTTCAGGGCTATTTCCCAAAGGGATCACACAAATGGGAAAAGGACCTACATGTACAAAAATATTCATAGCAGCTCTTTTTGTGGTGGCAGAGAATTGGAAATTGAGAGGATGCCCATCAATTGGAGAATGGCTGAACAAGTTGTGTTATATGAATGTAATGGAATGCTATTGTGCTATAAGAAATGATGAACAGGCTGACTTCAAAAAAACCTGGAAAGACTTGTATGATCTGATGCTGAGTAAATTGAGCAGAACCAAAAGAACATTGTGTACAATAACAGCCATGTTGTGTGATGACTAATATTGATCAACTTAACCCTTCCTGGTAATACAAGGATCTAAGATATCTCCAGAGGCTTTCTGATGGAAAATGCTATCCATATCCAAAGAAAGAACTATGGAATTTGAATTGTTATTTTTTTCTTTTCTGTTGAGTTTTATTTCCTCTTTCTGATGGCTCCTCCTACTGATTTTAATTTTTAATCACAACATCACTAATGTGAAAATATGTTTAATATGAATGTAAATGTATAGCTATATCAGATTGTGCACTGTCTTGGGGAGGGTGGTGGGGAGGAAGGGGGAGAAAAATTTTAAACTCAAAAGTATATGGAAGTGATTATTGATAAATCAAAATAAATTAATAAAAATAAATTTTAAAAAACATTAAAAAAAAGAATAATGTTTTTAAATGCACACAGAAAAAATGCATAGGCTTATAAAAGAAGCCAATTACATTAGAATCCAGTAATCAAAATATTAAAAAAAAAACAAGTTCACGAACACCAGCTTAAGAAGTCACTCTGCTAGAGTAACTTCTCAGTTTCTGTTCCTGCTGTAATGTGGAAGTAGGAGAAACCAGCACTCATCTTATGTTCACGTCCCCACTCCTAAGAGACATGCATAGAGGAAAGGTCAGGGTATATATTGGTAAATGTTTAACACCTAGCTTTGCATAAAAAAATGAAAATTAAAAAAAGTAGGCCTGACACACTTCTATGTTTAATATACATTAATATTTTCTCTACCACTTTCTTAAGTCTAGACAATCGACAAGATGATAAATCAACCCTTGGTTTGTAGTATTTTACCTTTTTCTGGGGTATAAATGCTCACACCAAAAAATTAACAATCAGCTCTCTGGTGTTAGTTCAAACTGGTTCAGCAGTATCCAACTATCTTGGTAATGGGTATCAAGAACATGCCTGCTTCATTTAGCCCTTTTTTGTTTGCCTTGCTTTTTATTTCAAGTAAATGTCCTTTGATTTAAAGTGTCCTCTGATTGATCTGGTAAAAGAAACACCAAAAGATGCCTGTAAGCTATGATTCTGGGTGGATACTTGCCCAAACTGTGCATTTCACCTGAGATAGCTTTCAGAAGACTCACATTTGAGGAATGCCCCAGCTAATAAGAAGCTGGCATTGATATTTAGCATCTTCTATGGGTTAATAAAAGAATCAGGAACAAAATATTTTCTAAGTGCAATGGAAAATGAGGGGAATTATATAAATTATCCATCTTTTTAGGGTATTCACAAAATATCTTGTTTGCACTTAATGATTATTGTCAAAGATTCTACTTTTCATCTTTTAGAAATGCTTGATAGAAAAACTTGGAAATATATTTGGTCAAATCAAGTATCTTCATATTCTATGTGCACAGATCATTTGGGAATTTTTAAACAAAAGAAAAAAAAAGAAAATTAAAGACATAAAAGTAATATATCCAGAGCATAAGAAGTATTACGAAGGCTGTATAAAGAACGTGCCTGCAGGCATTGAACATCTCAAAGTTACTTTAGCTTTTCTTAAGTGCATGATTGATTTCTGCTTCCTCTATAAAGTAGCTTTTTAAAGATGATTAAAATGCATAAACATGTGATACTTACATTGATAAATATGAATTTGGGTCCTGACTCATAAAAGACAAAATTTATACCCATCAGACTTGCTATGGAGGTAAAGTTTCCTCCAGATGGATGGGTGGAGGGGAAAGTTTTGAGCTTATGCAATTTTAACTAAGATGATCCAAAGCCTCATAGTTTTTAGTACTTAAATAGTTGGAACAAAAGTTTGAACTTAGAGAAGTTATCTTGAAATTCAAAGCCTTAGCATAATCTATTACATGTGTTGAAAATATTTGTCTGCTGTCTTCAAATTCCCAGCAACAACCCTAGGCACTAGAAGATAGAAGAAATGCACTAGATAGATAGAAGATGACTTAGTCTTCTGCACCAGTGAGCAGACTTGGCATTGTGTACCTCAAAATATCTCAGTAGCATCATTTATTCTCCTTTACTTCACTCCTGTCTCAAAATTGGCTCTACCACATGGAAAGGCCAATCCCTCTGTCTATTCCCCATTTCCCATTCCACTTCACTCCTCCAGGACCTTGCGCCAGTGGAAAGTGCTTAGCTCCATGATCATACAACTTAGAAATAGAGGTATTGTGTTCAAGGGATAACGTACCCTTTACCTTGCTAAAAACATCATTTGACATCTACAAGTCTCAATTTTCTTATTTGTGTTATGTAGAGGTTGAATTAAATGGTACCTAAGATTTCTTTCAACTCTAAATCCTCTACTACTCTTCTATCAAACATTGACTCTAGTTTATGTGCCTTTGAATATACTCAAGTCTCTCAATCCTTCTTTGAAACTTTTACTACATTCAGCTATAGTTCTATCCGACTCTCTTTTTAAATGTCAAACTTCTTTTTAAAAAGATAGCTTCACTTCCTTACTACCTACTCAATAGTCATAGACCCTTTCACAGTTCATGACTTCCATTGCCATCACTCTCCAAGATTACATGTCTCCAATCATCCAATTCAATGTCATTTTCTGGTCTCATTCTTCTTGACCTCTTTGTAATATTTAATCCCACCATCATAGCCCTACTCAACAAACTTCAGGGTCTCCATATCATCTCTAAGACCAACTATTAGGTCCCCTATTTGGCATGCAAAGTACCTCAAAACCTGATCCCTTTCTACCTTTTCAGTCTTCTGTTTCTATACACCCTATAATCCAGCTATACATACCTACTTCCTTACATAGGACAGAGCATCTCCCCATCTCCATTTCCATGCTTTTGTGTTGCCTGTCTCCCTTACCTGGAATGCTCTCTTTACCTTCACTTCTTATTTTTTTCTCTAGCTTCCAAGACTTAGCTGATAAGCCATTGTGCCAGGCGCCGGTATTACGAAGATGGAAAGCAACAAAATCTTTACCCTAAAAGAACTTACAATTAAACTTACATGGACAGATCAAAGAATTTTAATGCTAAAGGAAAACTTGGAGTTTATCCTGTCTACCCCTTAATTTTATAAATGAGGAAAATGAAGCTCAAAGAGAAGTAACTTGTCGTTAGTCATATAATGATGAAATTGGCAGGGTAGGATTTAAGCCTAGATATCCTCATTCAGAATTCAGATCTCTTTCCATCACACAAGGTTCCTCTGTACTCCATAGAAGTCCTGGCCTTAGCATTTCACATGTTGTGATTTTTTAAAATTTCATTCAATCATCTTTCAAACTTAATTCTTTTAACTTCTCATCAAAAGTGATATTTGGGATATTTTTTATTATCATCTAAATTCTTTCCAAAATATTTTTCAGTCAACTCTCAAATACTATAAATTGTTGATAACTGAAGGTGTAAGTGAACAAACCCATATATACATGTATATGTAATATGTGTGCATAAATTGTATATTATTTTTAAAAACCTGTGCAACATTACTTTCAAAGCAGTTTCCAAAGAAACTATAGTGTTCCCTCTGTCTCTGTCTTGTATATACATTCTATATTTGTGTGTGTGCATATATATGTGTGTGTGTGTTAATATATATGTGTGTATATATATATATACACAAGCTATATGTATGTATGTGTGTATGTGTATATGTGCGTGTGTGTGTGTGTGTGTGCTATTGTATCTTTAAATGGCAATGGAAACCTGAACAGTTTCAGTTTGATTTTCATCCTTCAATGAGTTATGATGACACTGGGAGTTTAACCATGCTTTGGGACATTGTTAATTGTAGCAGCTGAAGAGAGATTATGAGTGGGTAGATAAAAAGAAGTAAGAGAATGTCTTTCTTGTGAGAATCAGGCTTAACTTTTATCTTATGCAGAAACAAAAAGATTTGAATTCGTGTCCTGAGAGAGTGGAGTAGTAGGACTGTGTTTCCAGAATAGAAGTCAATAATTGTAGCAGAGGTTAAAGGTAGCCTTGCCTGAAATCCTTCTCACAGCTAATTAATTATAAATAAATATTTATCTCTTTGTTTTATTAATTATTTTATTGGTATCAATTATATAATCAGCAAACATGGTCCTTATTTCAGTCTAGGATAGATGAACAAATGCTTCTGAGAAAAAGAGAACTCTTCATATTTTAAACCAAATAATATTTAATAAAGTGGGGTAACCACTTAGATATTATTGATTAATCAATGAAAAAGATGTTACATTTGGACAATTAATTGGAATATATCAGAACATATTCTTAACTGCCTTAGAAATCAGAATAAGAACAAATAAAGACAATAAGCCAGTAACAGGTAGAGAGAGATGATTCCCCCAAAAAGACTACAATAGAGTAATTAGTGATTAAATTCCTTGTATATATTTGTACAAAGACATCAAGGAGATATATTTTTGTGTATGTGAAAATTCTTTTCATTAATGTAAATCCTGATTTGCTGCTAATTTATAGTCAGAGAATTGCTAGAGTTTTGGCAAGATTAAGTTACTTTCTCCTCATCACAATGTAAGTGTATCAGTGGCAGAATTTGAATCCAGATTTTTCTAACTCTAAATCAAATCTAAGATTCCATCTACTACACCTTTAAATTACACACACACACACACACACACACACAAACACAAACATACAATATACATAAATACATGGTTTCATAAAGTTTGCAGAATATGAACCCATAAAAACAAAACTGAAGAAAAGAAATTATTTCATCATACAATGGATGAAAATTAAGATCTAGAGAAATTAGCTTATGTAGCTAAGGTCACACAGTTTTGTAATTAAAAGAATGTTTACCTTTTATCAGAGAACCTCCTGGTTAAACCTTGCTCTGTGCTTAATACTTTTATGATTTTGAGTAAGCTACTTAACTTATCTTAACCTCAACTTCCTCATCTGCAAAATGAAAGAACTGGACTAGATGAAGTCACATAACCCTTCAAACTGCAAATATACGATCTAAGTGGGAGAGCTAGGGTTTGAATCCATTGTGTCATTGTGCTTATGCCTTGCTTAATAGTTCTTTGTATTGTGAATTTCCTCCCAGACATGTATCAAGATAATTCAGGATCCCTTGGAAGATGAAACAACTGAAATAATCTTGGCCAATGACATTCTGATAACAAATGTCAGGTCATATATAAAACTGGGGGATGTATGCTCATCAAAAATATCCACTACAATGAAAGAGAATGTCCAGAGCAGAAACCAGTTCAGCTTTGTGGATGGTGAAGCCATTAGATTATAGATTTAGAGCTAGAAAGGACTTTGGAGTTCATCAAGTTCAACTCCCTTATTTTACAGAGAGAACACTGAGGTTAAGCAACTTATTCAAGGTTATAGAGCTATAAAGTCTGAGGCAGCATTTAAACACAGGTCTTCCTGCCTCTAATTTCAGTGCTTTATACACTGTACCATGCCATAAGGTTCCTATTTGTGGATGACAAGAAAGTGATTGCATCAATCCTTGGGACACAATTGAACCTCTAAGAAGAAATCCATAATCATTCAAACAATTTTGGCATATTAAGGATGATCAACTGGAGGAAGGCCTAATACTCAGATTTCAACATGGATTTGGATGGACCCCCTAAAGAGCTCCTCCAAAGGCATATACATGCCTTGTACATCCACATTTATGTGTGTGTGTGTGTGTGTATATATATGTATATATATATATGTGTGTATATATATATACATACACATATATGTATATATACATACACACATATATGTATAAATATATATATACACATACATATATATATATACATACAGATAACTATGCACATTAATCATCAATGGACTACAATCTCCTCAGTAATGAAGTGTTTCTTTTTTCTCTTTGTATTAATTCACATAATGCCTTCCTCATCACCTCATCATAAGGTATTTAGTAAGTGTTTATGGAATTTAATAATGCACATTGCGATGGTCAACATACATTATATATGTGTTTGTGTTTCTGGGCAACAGATAATAGAGACAGACAACCAACTGTGCCTAGGTGTTGAACAGGAAGAGGAGAGTGTGCTATATTGCTGACAGGAAATTTCAAAGTTATTCTAGCAACCCAAAGATTCCCATGAAAGTAAAGGCCTATATTTTAAATACTATCATTTTACTAGGGTTGTAATATGGTAATAAGACAGGGAACTCCACTGACTTAGCAAAAACCAAAGGTGAATACCTCACAGAGGATAATGGAGAGTATGTGGTTGGTATGAGCAAGATGTAAAAATAAAATAGAGCTGTGATCAAAGAATTATTTGTTAGAAAATTGATATGGGTTGGTGACAGTGCAAGAAAGGCATTGAAAGGTAGATAAGTAATACTTCAATGGAACCCTCAGGATGTCAGGGGACATCCAGGAAAGCCTCTGGAACAATGTGCCAAACTTTTGTGGCAAAATTTTGGGTGAACATGGACAAGAATCAAAGGATCTGCAAACATGGAGAGGTCACTAAATGTGTCATGGGAGGAGTCTCCTGACTCAATGAGATCAGAGACTGATTTGAGTATTTTAGATTATCATGCTGCACAGTTTTTTGTATTTAATATTTTATTTTATCCAATTACAATTCATTTTTTATCAGTTATTTGTTATTTATTCAGTATTTAAGGTTAGTATGGCACTCGAGGAATCAGTTGCATCATTATAAATATATAGATCTTTTATATAATATGGAAATTTACAACTATTGATATGTATACATATATACATTCATATACATACATACACACACACACACTATATATATATACAGACCAAATCAGGTCCTCTGGAAAGGTGATACATGGGGCTATGGTGTAGAACCCTAATGGAGGGAACACAAAGGTAATCAGTGCATCAGTAAAGTATTACTACTGTATGGTGTTTTGTATCCAGGAATGTTGTCTTCTTTATCTAGAGGAACCTGTAGCACCTATGTAAAAGGCAGGCAATTATATACCTATGGGGCAATGGCTCTGCTTGACACTGAATACTAAGACTATACAAATTATATCTAGCATCATATACAAAAAACAACAGGGTTTAACAAATAGTAGTCACACCGTACTATTCCTCATTTCTAATTTTAGGAAGAGACTAGAGTGTGCTCACAGGTTTTACATTTCTAGTGTTCAATTACTAATCAGAAGAAGGATTTGACCTATTTGAAAAGTGCAGCATACATAACCCCTTAACCACTGTCATGTTCTTGATAGTAAAATGTCACCACATTAAAAGGCTTTAAAATTGCAGCTCCTTCTGGATTCCCCAAAGAGTATCTGTGGTCTTCTTTAAATGGCCCTCCTCCTCCAAATTCAGGTTTACCTTCACCATATCTGAAATGTCATTCTGCCCCAAGACACATGGAACACTAAGGAAGACATCTTTATTAATACCATATAGGCCCTTAATCCTGGTGGAAATTGGATGCACTCTCCTAAAATTCTTCATAATGCTTTCTGCCAGATCTGCCACAGACAAGCCAATGGCCCAGGAAGTATAGCCCTTCAGTTTGATCATAAGCACTTTCAACCACCTGTTTATGAAGATCTTTCCAATTCTCTGAATCAGCATCAATTCTCAAAGCAGGAAAAAGATTCTTCAGAGAGACACCAGAAACATTCACACCACTCCACACAGGAACACTGGAGTCTCCATATTCCCAAAGGACCCATCCATGACAATTTGAAGATTGGAAACCAAGTCTCTGCCCCACTGAGTAACAGAAATGGGCAGAATCCAGATTGCAACCACTTCCAATAACTTGGTTCTTAGGAAAGCCACTTAACTTCCAGGCCATGTATGTCAAAATATCCACTGAATTGGAAACAATAAGCAACTTGTAATTAAGGCTGTATTTAATAATATTGAGAATAACAAATTTAAAGATATTCACATGGCACTGGACCAAATAAAGACAACTCTCTCCCTCCTGTTGATGTGCCCCAGCCATAACAACAACCAGCTTTGAGTTTGTAGTCACACTGTAGTCTTTGCCAGAAACAATCTTTGATGTTTTGTGGAAAAGGCTGCCATGTTGAAGATCCATCATCTCTCCCTTTAGGTTGTCTTCTATTATATCAACTAAGGCAAGATCTACCAAATCCTTCATTAAGATACTGATGGCACATGCCATGCCAACTGCACCAACCCCAACAACAGTGATCTTGTTATGGAGAACCTGGTCTTCCTTTAGGACATTCACAATCAGCTGATCCTTGACAGTAGTTGCCATTTTGGGGGAGATTGGGGTTATTGATCAGGCTGCAAAAGTTTTAAGTTAGATGTGAGACTACTACTCCCAGACTCATGCTCAACATGCATTTTTATAAGATTTTGAGTTCTTTTTTTTTTTCTTCCTCCTTCCCTCCCCATTCCTTCCTCAAGACAGCAGGCCATCTGTTATGGGTTATACATGTATAATCATGCTAAACATATTTCCACATTAGATGGTCACTTTATAACATAATTTTAGATCTGGGATGGCTAGGCCACCTTCCTTTGCGTTTTTTTTATCATTAATTTTCTTGATATTCTTGACCTTTTGTTCTTCCAGATGAATTTTGTTATGATTTTTTTAGCTCTATAAAGTAATTTGGCAGTTTGATTGGTATGGCACTGAATAAGCAAATTAATTTAGATAGAATTGTCATTTTTGCATTGTAAAGAATAGTTTAGTCATTCATAGTTGATCATCTTACAATATTGTTGTTACTTTGTACACAGTACATTTCACTTTGCATCAGTTTGTATAAGTCTTTCCAGGTTTTTTCTGAGAGCATCCTGCTCATCATTTCATATAGCACAATAGTATACCATCATAATCACATACCACAATTTGTTCAGCCATTCCCCTAAATGATGGGCTTCCCCTCAATTTCCAATTCTTTGCTACCAGAAAAGAACTGCTACAAATATTTTTATACATATAGGTCATTTTCCCTTTTCTCTTTTTTTAATCTCTTTTGGGATATAGAACTAGTAGTGGTATTGCTAGGTCAAAGGATATGCATGGTTTTATAACCCATTGGGCGTAGTTCCAACTTGCTCTACAGAATAGTTGAATCAACTCACAACTCTACCAACAGTGAATTAAGGTCTCATTTTTCCCACATCCCTTCTACCATTTGTCAGTTTTGTATTCTGTCTTATTAGCCAATCTAGTAGGTATAAGGTAGTAACTCAGAATTGTTTTAATTTGCATTTCTTCAATCAATTGTGAGTTAGAACAATTTTTTAATATGGCTATTGATAGCTTTCTTTATCTGAAACCTGTTCATATATTTTGATCATTTATCAATTGGGGAATGGCTCTTACTTTTATAAAGTTGACTCAGTTCTCTATATGTTTAAGAAATGAGGCCTTTATCAGAGAAAATTGTTTGAAAATGTTTTTTTTTCACAGTTATCATTGCTAACTGTATTTCCCTCCATCCTATTTCCCCCATTGTTTATTCTATTCTCTCTCTCCTTTCACCCTATCTCCCCTCAAAAGTGTTTTGCTTCTGACTACCCCCTCCCCCAATCTGTCCTCTCTTCTATCACCACACTTCTCTTATCCCCTTCTTCTCCATTTCTAAACCCAATTGAGTGTGTATCTTATTCCTTCTTTGAGCCAATTCTGAAAAAAGTAAAGTTCCCTCACTTCCCCTCACCTCCCCCCTCTTCTTCTCTGCTGTAAAAGTTTTTTCTTGTCTCTTTTATGTGAGATAATTTCTCATAAAGTCATTAGCTGCCATTTGATCAATTCTAATTTTTAAGGAATTATTTTCTTCAGTTAGTTTTTGTAGCTCCTTTTTCATTTGTCCAATTCTACTTTTTAAGAAACTGTTTTCTTCAGTGGATTTTTGTGCCTCTATTTTCCATTTGTCCAATTTTGCTTTTTAAGTAATTCTTCTCACTGGATTTTTATACCTCTTTTACCATTTGGCCTAGTCTGCTTTTTAAGGTGTTATTTTCTTCAGTACTTTTGTGTGTGGGGGGGGTGTGGGTGGGTGTCCTTTACCAAGCTGCTGACTCATTTTTTATAATTTTCTTGCATCATTCTCATTTCTCTCCCCAATTTTTCTTCTACCACTTTTATTTGATTTTCAAAATCCTTTTTGACCTCTTCCATGACTTGTGACCAATTCACATTTTTCTTGGAGACTTTGGATGTAGGAGTTTTGACTTTATTATCTTATTCCGAGTGTATGTTTTGATCTTCTTTGTCACCACAGTAACTTTGTATGGTCAGATTTTTTTCTGTTGTTTGCTCATTTTCCTAACCTATTACTTGATTTTTAACTGATTTTTAAATTCGGATGGAGGATGCACTATATCAAGCTTCTGGGGTTTTATGCAGCTATTTTCAGAAATACTTCTTGGTTCCTCTACATTTTCAGTTCTTCCAAGGTGATATAATCTAAGGAGAGGTGTTTATTACTCTCTTGGCCTGTGCTCTGGTCTGAGTGACCACAAGCACTCTTTTCTGCACTGGACCAGTAAGGAGGGTCCCCACTCCACTGTGGTTTCAAGTTCTGGTGTGCTAATGTTTTTCCTCACCCTGGGACTGCCACCCAGGACTCAGAGCCAGATCTGAGTATTGGCAAAGCAACAGAGTCCTGTGTCAATGCAACCCTGTAATCTTCTGACCAGTTGTTTGACTCCCTTGCCATCTGTAGTCTAAGAGCTCTGGCAGCCATTTCAGTGGCTCCCAAGGCCTACTCCTGGTTTGCTGTGGCTGGGGCTGCATTGGACTGTGCTCCACACTCAACCAGGTGTGACAGACCTTTCCTGATGTTTTGTTTTTTATTGGTTAGGAGGTCTGGACACTGCCACTGCTTCCACTGATTCAGTCATCCTGTGATCTGTTCCTAGCTTGCTGGGGCCTGATCTGCACTGGAGCAACCTGCACTGGACTGTATTCCTCTCTCACCCTGCTGCAACAGACTTTTCCTGCTGACCTTCTAAGTTGTCTTGAACTGTAAATTGTTTCACTCTGTCTTTTTGTGGGTTTTGCCACTCTAGAATTTCTTTGGAGTCATTATTTAAAGGTATTTGGAGGGGTTTGGGGGAGAGTTCAGCTGACTCCTTGCCTTTACTCTGCCATCTTGGCTCTGCCTCTAAAATTATTTTATTCAGTTAGCTTTTGTACCTCCTTTTCCATTTGCCCAATTCTACTTTTTAAGGGGTTGTTTTCTTCAGCAGATTTTTTTTTCCTATTTGTCCAATTGTACATTTTAAGAAATTGTTTTCTTCAGTCAAGTTTTGCCCATTTTCCAAGCTGTTGACTCGCTCTTGCATAACTCTCATTTCTTTTGCCAGTTTTTCTTCTACTTCTCATGTTTGATTTTAAAATCCTTTTTGAGATCTCCCAAGGAGGGTTTTTTTGAGTTTGAGACCAATTTATATTCCCCTTTGAGGCTTTGCATGTGGACATTTTGACAATGTTGTCCTCCTCTGAGTTTGTGTTTTGATCTTCCCTGTCATTATAGTAGCTTTCTAAGGTCAGGGCTCTTGTGTTTTTTGCTCACTTTTAGTCTATTTCATGACTTTTAAAGTTGAGCTCTATTCCTGGGACACAGGGAGCACTGTCCCAAGCTCCTTCTGCTTGGGGGCAAGGGGCCTGATCACTGGCTTTCTGCAGCAGGGCCTCAGGTGCTGGTAGCTTGCCCAATGCACTGAGGTGGCTTGGCTTAGGAGTACCTGGTATGCTGTGATTCCAGGACTCACAGTTTGCCTTCTATGCTGGGGCTGGAGACCCCCCAGCTGGCCTACTCTGCCAGGATGGAATGTCCTTGGTTGCTGATCTGTGCCATGGCTAAGGGCCTCTAATTGGCTTGCCCAGATACCATCTTCTCTGGGTTGTACTTCCCTTTTACCCAAGTGAGAGAGACCTTTCCTGAAGTCTTTCTAAATTATCTGAAGCTGGGAAATTATTTTCCTCCATCTTTTGGTAGGTTCTATCATTCCAGAATCCCTTTAGAGGCTTGATTTACCATTGTTTTCAAGGCAAACTGGGGAGAGCTCAGGAAACTTCCTGGCTTTTCTCTGCCATCTTGGCTCCACACTCTCTTGCGCGCGCACACACACACACACACACACACACACACACACATTTGTGTTTTTTAATAGCAAAATTTCATTGTAGAATTAAGTTTGGCTATGGGAAACTAAGAATGTCATTTAGTTCCCTTCTCAATGATTTATCTTTGACTAACAAGAAAAGAATTTATAATACTTTAAAAAGTATTACAATCCAAAAGGAGGTTTTTAATTTCTGGGAAAAATGTAAATGGGTGGTACATTTTGCCTTTCCCTCTCTACCATTTAAGTGTGACATAGGCCCCATAACACACTAGATTCAAATCCCAGCACTGCCACTTGACATCATCAATACATAGCTGGAAGTGACCTTAGAAGTCATCTAGCCTGTCTTATAATTTTATAAATGAAGAAATTGAGGCCCAGAGAAGTTAACTGACTTGCTCAAAGTCACAGAGGTATTAGAAGCAAGGCTTAACATTCAGGTCACCTAAGAATAGAGTCAACACTCTTTTTACTGAACTCTTTTGTAAGACCTTAGACAAATAACTTGGATTCCCTAGGTCTCAGTTTGCCCATCTACAAAAATGATGATATAAGCCAAATGTCTTTCTAAGGTCCCTTTCAGCCCTAAATCCAATCATCTTCTGTCATATGGTGGTCTAAAATGTCATCTTTTGTTCTTTTATTTCATAGCTTAATGGTATAATTTTATATCTAGAGGAATATAATTCTGAACATAAATACTAGTTAGCAACATCCCAAAAAGATACCTTTAGTTTTTGTCACTAAAACAAAATTTGAAATGGTAATAGGTTTAAAAACATAAAGTTTTATTATGATCACTGTATTTTGCATATTGATAATTTAGGTGTAATAAGAGTTGCTCTTCTTGGAAGAGAATTGAATGATTTGGTAATTTAAGCTGGCAGATGTTGAATAAAAATTATACCCATAAAACAAACACCAGAATTTTAAGACCAAGTAGCATTTTGAAAACTATCTGATGAACATTTTTAATGTCATTTCACATAGCATTGGCCCAAATAGAAAAGAGATTTTGCATATACGATGCAGCATTTTTCTGGATTGTTGATTTACTTGTGGAGGTGAATATCCATCTTATTAACAATCATATATACCATGGAGAGAGCTCACTTTAAGGATATCAGGTCAGCTTCACAGTAGTACATATTGTACTATAGTTCTTCTTATCAAAATTTTCAATTCTTATAATTTTATACTAAATTTATGTCAACAGATGGTAATTACATCCCTATCCTAAGTTAATATTTCATGAATGCAATCCTATGACTTTTACCTAAATGTTGAAAAAAATCATAGCTTATTTTGAAAATGTTTCAAAAATAATAAATTTAGGTATGAATCAAACCATATAAATTCTATGCATTTACATACAATCATTAATGAAATTGTTTTGGTTTTAAATTATTTTTATATTATTTAGTTCAACAAATAATAAATACCATGGATGTGGAAGACACTAAGCTAACAGATATAAATAGAAAAAAGAAATAGTCTATGTCATAAAGGAGTTCATATTCTACTGTGAAAAGATATAAAATTTAAGTAAAGCACACAGACACACATTTATAGTGTGTGTATGTGTGTGTGTGTATGTGTGTGTACATACATATGTATGTTTGCATATCTATCTATATCTGTCTTTATCTGTATTTATATCTATGTATCTATCTATATCAAGTCACTAGGGATGAGAGTGGGGAGAGAGAGAGAGAGAGAGAGAGAGAGAGAGAGAGAGAGAGAGAGTGAGAAATGTCAATACAGTCTTATGGTTATATCTAAGGCTATTCATCTATGAATTTCCTTTTGTCCTTACTCAAGGTGTCCCTCCTCCCACCTGGGAAAAATTACACTTCCTGTCAGCCCCCTTGCTGATAACAAACCATATTCTTAAAGTCATGCTAAGTAATTTCAAGAAAGAATTAGTGCTAGTAACTAAATTTTTTCAGGAGCAAATGGATAAGTCTAGAGTTAGAAACTTTTTCAAATTGGGAAAAAGGCACTCTGTCCTTTTCTTTAGGGAGTCTAGTAAATTATTCACCTAGGAGGAGAAGGCTATAGGTGCTTAATCTCAGATACTTCAAACAGAACAAATAGGTGATTCATATAACCACCAATTCCTTTTAGAAATTTCCCTGAGTCACCCTGACAAAGAAATATGAGGTCTGAATGCAGATGGTAACATACTATTTCCTCTCATTCTCCTTGGTTGTTTTGTTTTATTCCTTCATTCTTGTGGTTCCTCTCATTAGTTCTAATTGTTCCTTCCATCATGACTAATGGAAAAATATGCTTAACATGAATGTATATGTAGAGCTTATATCAGATTGTACACTGACTGGGGTGGGGGAGAAGAAGTGGGAGGGGGAGAAAATTTAAAACTCAAAATCTTATGGAAGTGAATGTTGAAAACTAAAAATAAATAAATTAAATTTTAAAAAAAGACATTTCCTTGAGTCATTGATAATCAATGCCAATCAGCCTTTATTCAAGTGAATTCTAAGCATAAGTGCTTAGGCAAAAAAAGAAATGTGTTTAGAGGCCTTTATGCAACTGAAACCTCTGAGTTTCTGTGTGTGTGTGCATGTGTGTATGTGTGTGTGTGTGTGAGAGAGAGAGAGAAAACATTTTCGGTGTCATTTTAACCATTGAATGGCGTCACATCCACCATCTTCAACTTTTGCAAACAAAAATTCCCATGCATATACCATAGCAGACAGTCTACGTACACTATTTTTTAAAATTAGATTTACTTGATTTACTATTTTCAATTAGTCAAGACATTCTAATAGGTTTATGTGCATATACATTGCCTCAATTACTTTAAGCATTAGATTAAAAGTCATCAGGAATATTAGTGAACAAAAAAAGACACTAGTGAATTTGAACAGAGCTATATCTATATCAGCCTCTGTCTCTTCCATGGCTTTTCTGTATACAGTTAGGCAGTGTCTTGTCCCTAATGGAATATAGCTCTTGATTCTTTGTTTTAGGGGACTAACCCAGGTAGTGTATTATCAGCTCACTTGGGGTGTATTGGTCTTTCTTCAAACAATTATAAACCCCAGTTCTCCCTGACATAATACTTCATAGCTGTGAAGAGTCCTTGGTAAGAGGAGTGAGTGTAGCTAAGACAAATTTGCCTTCAAAGTAATATTATGTACTTACATTTGCCTATTAATTAACAATCATTTTTAAATTGTAAACCATTATTGTAAAGTTCAAATTTCAAGCACCTCTGCGAGGGGTACAATTGTAGAGATATGTGTATAAAAAGTTTGCATTTTACATCTAGTTGCCCATTCCACCAGCCTCAGTGGCACATAGTAGCTGCTTTTGTACTCAGAAGTTCTATGAAGTTTTATTTTATTATTTCTCACATTATAGTGTTCAGGTTTTGTTTGTTTATTTGTTTTGTTTTTTCCTTATGTACTTCTGGAAAAACTATTATCCTTAATTTGTCTCTATGCATCCTTTCCTTGACATCAATATGTTTTGCTTACAAAAAGATAATGCTTTCTTTCAAAGGTATTGTTTTTTACCTTCTCTTCTTCAAGACTGCCTTTTGCTACCTTGAATTTGAATTCCCAGTTTGTTTTCTTCTCTTTTGTTTCTTTGTTGAGATTTGCCACTGTGAATTCAAGTTTTTTTTCTATTCTGCCAGATATTTCTGCTGTTCAAGTCATAGATTTTGCTTTCAAAATTTGCATCTCTCTCTTAAAACATTCAGGAATATGTGTCTGTGGTTCCATGCTCTCTTTCAGAAGTCATAGGATCTTCTGTCTCATCACATGTTGATTCATTGTCTTTTTTATATATATAATTATTCACAGATGTCTGAAAAATTTTCCCTTATATCGAAGCCATTTACTCTTCTGGTATTATTTCCTCATGGTTTACCTGCTTATGATCAAGATCTTTAATTGAACTTTCTTCATCCTGAGATCTTTGAAAATTTCAGTCTTTTTTTTCCCCTATTGTTCACTTTCTGACTCCCTTTCCTTTGATGGGAGTTTCCCTGTGGTCTGGATCTCAAAACTCTCTCAGTTTCCTCCAGTTATGGACAATTAATTTTGTGGTTTACCATCCTACGTCTCTGCCCAAAGTGACTTCTGGGAGAACAGAACTGGCCACAGTTGATTGCTAAGCTCTTTCCTTCTAGATCAATGGAGTGCCAAACAGCTCTACACACTTGTACTACCTCACTTCACTCTTCCTCAGTTTTATGGCTGAGATTCATTATAGCACAAATTATTACCAATAATTGCTGTTGTCACAGTCTGAGCAAAGTCTTGCCCTTTGGATACCCAAGATATTGGAGTGGGTTGGGGGAAAAAGAAGTGTTAAGTTCTTTTTTCAGATATGTAGCTCAAATTTTATAGCTCTGCTTCTGGAAACATAATGGAGGTGAAAGGGGGTATTGAATGAGTGCATTAGGAGTTAGAGATTACTCTTCTCTGTTCATTTATTTTTTACCTTGTGTTCTTGTTGTCTTAGATCATGGAGACAACTGAAATGGCATTATTTCTGGAACATAATTCCTATTTTAGAGAAACTTGAGAGGTTATAAGTCCTCCATCTTGTTGGGCATATGATAAAAAAAATACATTGTTTTCTTAACACTTAAAGTGCCTTTTCTGCCTTTCATGGTATACTTGATCAACTACTCTTTCTTTAAAATTGTTTTTTTTAATGTAAAAATATGGAGAAAGTTTCCTTTTCTTGGAAAGGTAAAAACATCACTTCTCAGTCTTTATTTAGAATCTTCTGTTTTAACTAGGTTTTCCATCTTTAATAATAAAAGTGGTCAGAGAAGAGAAAGAGAAGTAAAGAGGAAGAAAGAAAATTCCCTAAGTTGATTCTAAGGTAACTCAAAGTCTTAAAATATTGGACTAAGCACAAATAATGGACCAATTTCTGGGCTCTTTTGTTCACACACTCTATTCCCAGAGGTGTCTCTACATACAACACATTTCAGTAGTTTATCAAAATTACAGCACACTTTAAAATGAACTTGGAATGATGCAACATGACAAGTTAGAAAACTATAAAATAAGAATTTTCTCCCAACAGGTAATAAAAAAGTAATATATTACAATTAAGTAATAAAAATTTAAGTCATAAAAGAGGGAAGGGGAGAGAGAAAAAAAGAGGAGGAGGGGAAAGGCATTTATATGAAACCATGTAGAACTGAACATGATCAAGGTGAATAAATAGGAATATAGTCCAAAAAGTACAAAGAGTTTTACTTTTTTTATAATTAAGAATGATACACATATTTCTTGTTGTTGTTGTTCAGTCATTTCAGTTGTTCTGACTCTTTCTCACCACATTTGGGATTTTCCTGGCAAATATACTAGACTGGTTTGCCATTCCCTTCTCCAGCTCATTTTACAGATGTGGAACTGAGGCAATCAGGGTTAAGTGACTTGCCCAGGGTCACACAACTAGTTAGTTCTTAAGGTCAGATTTGAACTTATAAAGATGAGTCTTCCTGACTCCAGGTATGCATGCATACATGTGTGTGTGTGTACACACATATATACCTATATGCACATGTACACACATGCATACTTATGCATATATACACATATATGTATGTGTATATGCATGTATATGCCTCTGTGTGTGTGTGTGTGGTTATAGGAAAAAGAAAGAAAATTATTTCTTTGCTCTTGTATATTTGAAATGCTTTCTATTTTCTAAGAATTTTATGTGAATACATTCTTCAAGTAGTGATCAAAATGTCGGTCATAAGATAGTAATATATCCCTTTAAAGCTCATAATAGTGAAATGTATCTAAAGACTGAACTATAAGTCATAATGAGAAAAAAGGTATGAGTTATTATCAAGTGTTTGTTGCTCAATATCTCACTCAAATCTTATCTTTGTAGTAAAATATCCCCCCCCCACATGATTCCCATTCCAACATTAATGCAATAGTATGATTACTGACTTTTCTTTTTAACAATGTGCCTTGAGGGAGGATTCTGGGAAGATGGTAGAGTAGGTAAGAAAATTCCAAGCTCTCCATATTTCCCCCACAAATGAGATAAAATAGCATCTTAGAGCAAACATAGAAAGGTTAAATATAAAATAAACAAGAATTGGAGCAGAACAATGGTCCTCGTGGGACAGAGAATTCTGAAGAAAAATCCCAGGACAAGGTTTGGCCTCCATAAAGGATAAATACCTTCAGGCTAGTTCCACTTAAACAACAAGCAAAGTCCTGGGGTTGGCTGGGTTGGGAGGCAGACTTGGCCCCAGCCACAGACAGGAAGTTTTACCTTGGGCAGTGAGCAGAGTTGGGTGTCTGAGTAGAGGAAAATCAAGGGAACCTCTGCTGACAAGGAATGCCTAAACCAGCTGTAATGCAAGAGACATGGCCCTGGGCAAGAAGGAACCAGGATATACCTGGTGAGTGCAAAACAGTGGGGGCAGGGATACTGCTGGCTTTGGGCACTTAGAGGAAGCTAGAGGTCTTCATTTTGGTTCTAGGCCAGAGGGGAGAACTGAAGGATGATCTGAGGTCAGACCATCTCCCATACTCCAGGATTAGAGGTGATTGCGAAAAATAAGCTGCTACAAATTTTAAAAAAATGAGCAGGCAAAAGAGAAAAAATCTGACCATAGAGAGTTACTATAAGAATAAAGACCAGGTTTCATCTTCAGAGGAGGATACTGAATAAAGAAACCCTCTTCTATCCCAAGGAGTAATGACAAATGGTCACCTGCCCAAAAAGAATTCACAGAACTTTTAAAAAAAGAATTTAAAAATCAAATAAGAGAAATTTCATAAAAACTAAAAATAAAATAAGAACAATTCAAGAAAAACAAGAAGATTATGAAAAGAAAGTCAGCCAATCAGAAAAGGAGATCCAGAGTTTTAAGAAAACAACTCCTTGAAAATCATAACAAGGCAAGGAGAACCCAGTAAAGTTATGAGACCAAGAAATAACAAAACAAAATATAAATGAAAAAAATAGAAGAGAATGTGAAATCTCTCATAAGAAAAATAACTGATCTGGAGAACAGATCAAGAAGAGAAAATATAAGAATAATTGGACTACCTGAAAGCTATATTTTTTTAAAAGTCTTGATACAATAATACAAGAAATAGTTAAAGAAAATTGTCCTAAAGCATTAGAACAAGAGCAGAAAGTAGAAATAGAAAAAAAAATCCACTGATCGCCACCTGAAAGAGATCCTATGAGGAAAACCCACAAGAATATCATAGTCAAATTTGGAAACTCCCAGCTCAAGGATAAAATATTATGAGGAGCAACAAGAAAAAAAATTAAATATAGCAGTGCCACAATTAGAATCACATAAGACTAGCAGTGGTGGCACTAAAAGACTGCAGATCTTGGAACACTATACATCAAAGAGCAAAAGAACTAAGGTTCTGACCAAAAATATCATACCCAGCAAAGCGAAGTATAATCCTGAATGGGAAAAAATGTATATTTAATGAATTATCAGACTTTCAGGATTTCATAAAAAAAAAAACAATCAAACCCTGAACTTGAAGATTTGACACACAAGAACCAAGAAGAATATAAGGTACATACCAAAGATGATTCACAAGGGACTCAATAAGGACAGACTCTTTACCTTTTATAGGAGGAAATGTAAAAAATTGTGCTTAAGATTATTATTAGTAATTGGGTAGTTCATAAGAAAGATTGGGATAGAACTGAGTATGGTATGATTTAAAAAGTAAAACCATTTAAGAGCAGCTAAGAAGAGTAATCATCTTAAACAAATTAGGTGTGAGAGAAAGAACCAACACAGAAGAATTAGATGGGGTAGGAGTGCTGGTAGTTCTGGAAACCAACTTTCATCAGCAATGAGTTCAAAAGGGAACAATACTTACATATCTAGAAAAGTATAAGAGTCTTCTAAATTCTGAAAGAAAATGCTAAGGGGATAGGGAAGGGGGAGAGGATAAAGGAGGGATCTCTAGAGGAGAGGGTGAGAAAATAGGTTAAAGGGAGATATAGAAGGGCATTTAGATTAATGGGAATGGGAGGATAAGTGAGGGATCTTGAGGGGGGTAGGCTAAGTAATAGGAGGTCAAGGCAGCAGGTAGAAGTAAAGTAGAAGGGATAGGAGGGATAGGAAATAAGAGATATGCACAAATGTATAATAAAGATCAGGTGCAGAATTTGTTAGGGAAAAGGGAGTAGGGGTGGTAATCATGATCTCATACAAAGTTAAGGCTAAAATAGATTTAATCAAAAGAAAAAAAAATAGGGAAACTACACTGTGTATCAGCCATATTCATCAATGTTTGTTTTGGTCTATCTAAAATAATTAGATAGTATAAGGTTGGAATATTGCTGTGGTGTAGGAAATGATAAGTTGGTGGAGTAGGAAAAATATGGAAAGACTGAGGTTATCCACTCTCAGAGAAACAGAAGGCAAATAAGGATAGTACAGTCTTACAGAGATGCATACAAATGTATATGTCTATACATTAGCATAATTGTGGATAACTAAGTATATGTATGTGTAAATATGTATAAATGGGTATATATGGGTGTATTTGTGTGTACATGTCTATATGTGCATGTGTTTACATATGCTATATAAGTGTGTATATATATATATATATATATATACGTACATGCATAGAAATATATATGGGGGAGGGAGGGAAAGGAACAAAGTAAAAAGTGCACAGCAGAGAACAAAAGAAAACTTACAGGGAAGCCAAAGAAAAGATGAGCAACTCTCAACACAATTCATGGTATTTATTATACAGGCTTTCTTGAAATGGAAATTTATTGCTCTGTATTTTGAATCCTCTCCTACATTCTGCTGTGCACATAGCAATGGGTTTTTTCCCCTTATTTTGTATTTAAGTTGCTATATTTAAGTTTATAATATATTTCTTTTTCTTTTCTTATTGTGTATTTAAGTCTTGGGGAAAAAAATGTGCCTACATTCTTTTACCTACGAGGTTAATGAGTACACCCGCCCTGGGAAGACATATTTTAGCAAAAAAAATTATAGCTAGTTATTTTGGCATCTGAGACAGACAGCACAAAGTATAGCCTCAATTCAACTTTATAATTATTATTGCGAAAATAACATTGATACAAATTAATTTTAATAAAAAGGGTAACTATTTGCTGTACTCAATAATTGTCATTATTTGAACCTGATGATCAGGTGGCTTCTGGTTAGAACTATTTTAGCTAACTGCTAAACTTCTCATTAACAGCTATGTAGTTCTACATTGTTGAGTTGCATGTATTACATTTTTACACCCACTAAATTTTAGTACCCTGAGGCTTAGATTTGGTTGATCCACCTTAGTTATGTCTTGCTTAGTGTCTTGTTGGATTTGGAGTCAAGAGTATATAGGATTGAATTCTTCTTGGGCAATTTATTATCTCAGTAAACTTCTCAGATTCTTTCTCTGTAGAAGACTAGATGATCTCAACTCTCCTTCCAACTGTTAAGTTTATGACCCTCACAAAGGCATATTTCTGTTTTATCACAAATTCTACCCCTGTTGAGCCACTGTGTACTTTCAGTGAAAAAGTTATAATTATTTTAACTCAGAAAAGTACAAAGAAATCTTTTTTTTAAAGGACAATTGATCTATGTTTATATGCAATGTACTGTGTTTATGGACTGCATTTTAAGCAGCTTTGCTGAAGAAAAATAAAATATTAATTTCCATGCATTTTAGGTTCAAGTGTACCAGGAACAATTTTATTTAATGTGACAATAATCTCATAAATATTTCTAACTTGGAGAAAGAGATATCCAAACTGGAATCATCTCTCTATATCCTCCAACATGAATCCATGCCAAGATAATTTTAAGTAACATTTATAGGCATCTTGGACTAGGAAAAGATCATTACATGTTAAGCTAGATGGACTGGAATTTAAGTGACAAATTGTCACTTGACACTGCATATTTTTAATTAGCTTTTAATTTAGTTAATTTTTAAAGGCAAAGAAAATAGAGATCAAATGAAAATGAAAAAATTTAATTGAACAAAAGTATAATAAAATTTTGTGTCAGTTAATCCTGATCCTTTTGTATTTAAAACACTTTTGGAGTTAACATTTCAGAGGAGTTGAGTAACCAATGCAAGTCACCATTATATTCCTTATTGCACCACTCCCTTCAACCCCAAAACTCCAGGAGTAAACAGAGGGATTTATTTCCTTGGATCAATCCTTTCTCAATGTAGAGTAGTTGGTCCAAGCAACAATCATTTTAGGAGATATTGAGGAACCAATTATTTTATCCATATAAGAAATAATTTTGACTATCACCCTTAATCTATTTCCTTAAGAAAGCCTAAGGGCTTTCTAAAACAAACAAACAAACAAGAAAAAAAAACAACCCTAAAGGTTTTTTGTTCTCACTTTCCTAAAGGAAAATTCTGAAAAGGGTTTTAGGTTGGAGTAATATTATTTCTTAATATCTCTAGTGCAAGGACATTTCCATATGCTTCCACAGCTTGAAGGAATGAAGTCCATGCTTCAGAAATCCTTGGGGACAACCTAGTTACCATAGGAGTAGACTAACTGTAAATTCACTTAAGTCTCATACTTGGCTATATCTAGATCATTATGAACAAATTAGACCAGAACTGAAACATTTTCATGGTTCATCTTAACACCACACAAAAGGGAAGAGTGATAGTGGGGAGACTCAAGAATACAATTCAGTTATCTAGATGCTTTAATTAAGCGGGTGATCTTTTTTTTTTTGGTGCAATTTGCCTGCAGTAAGATACGTTTTCATGGTAATGGAGAGTGTATGACTAGAAATATGCAATCTTTTGCCAAAGCCTGTCTACTTTAAGTTCATAATATCTCTCCCTTCTCTCCTCTGACACTGGCACCACCATGATGTAAATTCTTTTCACCTCACACCTAGACTATTGCAATAATCTACTGTTTGGTCTCCCTGACACAAGTTTCTTGCCACTCCAGTGTGTCCTTTCCATTCTTAACATAATCTTCCTAAAGCATGGACCTCATCATTCCAGTACTCAACTCTAGGGACTCCCTATCACCTCCAGGAACAAATATCCAAATATCAAACCCTCTGTTTGGAAGCCAAAACCCTTAAACACCTACTTCTCTGATTTTCCAGTCTTCTTTTTTTTGTTGTTTGTTTTTGTTTTTTTTTGTCTAAGTAAAGGGGTTAAGTGACTTGCTCAAGGTCACACAGCTAGTAAGTGTTGTGTGTCTGAGGCTGGATTTGAACTCAGGTCCTCCTGAATCTAGGGCTGGTGCTCTATCCACTGTGCCACCTAGCTGCCCCAATTTTCCAGTCTTCTAATATCTCATACCATGTACTTCTCAATCCAGTGATATTGGTCTCCTTCATGCACCTTGAACAAAATACTTCATCTCCAGGCATTTTTACTAGCTATCCTCAGGGCATGGGATACTTTCCTTTCTCATTTCCACTTTCTGGTGCTTCTGGCTTCCATTGAGACCCTGCTAAAATTCCACCTTCTTCAAGACACTTTTCCTACTTTTCTTTAATTCTAATGACTTTCCTCCGTTGATTATTTTCCAATTTATCCTGTGTGTAGCTTGTTTGTACATAGTTTTTTTAAATGTGTTTTGTCCCCTATTAGACTGTGAATTCCTTAAGAGCAAGGCATGTCTTTTATTTTTCTTTACATCTCCAGAACTTAGTAGTGCATCTGACACATAATAGGTGCCTAATAAGTGTGTATTGACTGATTGATTGCAACTAGTTTGAATTGGAAATTATACTTAAGGTTTAGAAGTTGGACAATTCTGATCAAGTGTATCTAAAATAATTAAAGCTCAGAAAATGATGATTGCCTATGGAGATTTGATATTCAAGAATTTAATAACAACCACATATCTGCCTGGATTAAACCAAATTAATCATAGGCTATTGCTACTAATTAATATTCCAATCTTCCTCTCCAGTTTGATCTCCCACTTTAACCAACAACCCACTCCTCTCATCTGAACTCCTTAACATTTTTCTAAATATGCATTATACACTCTCCCTTTCCCATTTTTTGTCATCTTGGAATGTACTCCCTCTTTCTTCACCTATAAAAAATTACATTCATTCTTTAAGGCCCATGTCAAATTATTCAATAATCAGTAATAATTTATTAATCACCTAGCATGTTCCAGGAACTTTCATAAGTACTGGGGATACAAATAAGAAATAGAAAGACAATCCCTACCTTCAAGGAGTTTGCAATCTAATGGGTAAAGACAATACAAAAAAGGAAGCTGAAAGTATGGGGGAAGAGGAGGAACCACTCGGGGTAGCTAGGTGGCACAGTGGATAGAGCACCAACCTTGAAGTCAGGAAGACCTGAGTTCAAATCTGGTCCCAGACCAAACACTTGATACTCACTAGCTGCGTGACCTTGGGCAAGTCACTTAACCCCAATTGCCAAAGAAACAAACAAAAAAAAAAGAGGAAGAATCACTAGAGGGTATTTCATGGGTGATCTTCATAAAATTAAAACCAACCAGAGTAGCTGATCACAATGAAGTTAACTCTGTCTTTGGTTAATGCATTTGGAAGGAATTTATCTGTACTCTGAATTTCTTTAGCATTTATACCAGGTGGATGACAGCACACAAGGCCTTTAAGAGCATCCATACCCACATTAGTGTTCTACATCTTAAATGGTTTTATGTCCTATACTTCACATAACAGAGTGCCCTCCACTAGTGAGTGACCAATAGATATTTCTTGAAAAAATTAAAATAAAACATTTCTTTTGTAAATCATCCTCTCTGACCTCTCTTCATCTTCTGAAACTGTCAAAAACCTTTTCCCTCAAGATCTTCTTTTTTACCCTAGGCTTCCTGTCACTGCTTTCTTCTCATTCTCCATATACTTATCTGACAACTCCTCAAACTCTTCTGTTGGATTATTATTCATCTCCCACATGTAAGATGGTTTCCCAAGGCTCTACATTGGACCTCCTCTTCTCTGTGCCTTTTTGTTGGCCCTCCATGTCTGGAATGAGATCCTTATTTCTATTTTTAGAACCTTGGTCTGCCCTAATGATTCAGATCAGCAGTCACTTCCTCCACAAAGCCTTCTTTGAAACCGCTAGTTTTCAGTTTTCTCCCTCCTCAGTTGCCTCAAATTTACTTTTTAGTATATATCTTTGTATCCCTCATTATAATGTAAGCTACTTAAAACTTTTAAAAATATATTTAATAAATATTTATTTACTTTATATGTTTTGTTTATACTCCCAACACTTACCACATATTAAATATTAGAACATATTAGACACTTAATAAATGTTTGCTGCATTGAATTAAATTGATTTAAACAATGCCCCAAAGTTTCAGAAGGGACCATCCAAATTTTATTTATGTCCCTACTTTAAAACAGCTAGGTGACACAGTGGACAGTGTGCTGGCCCTGGAGTCAGAGGGACCAGAGTTCAAATATGGCCTCAGATACTTAATAGCTCTATGACCCTGGGAAAGTCACTTAACCCTGTTTGCTTCAGTTTTCTCATCTGTAGAATGAGTTGGAAAAGGAAATGGCAAACCACTACAGTATCTTTGCCAAAAAAACTCCAAATGGGGTAGTAGAGAGTGGGACATGACTTATCAACAGAACAACAACTTTAAAAATATTTGTGTATTGTTCACCCTGTTTCTTTTAATTGCTGAACAAATCAAATTGGTATTCAAAGGAAAGGAAAGGAATAAAATAAGCATTTATACAGTACTATGTACTATATACAGCACTATGTGCTGTACTATATACTTAAAAAAATGTATCCTTTGATCCTCACTACAACCTTGGGAGGTAGGTGCTATCACCATCTTATGGATGAGGAAATTGAGGCAAACTGAAATCACGCATCTACTAAGATCTGAGGCTGGAGTTGAAGTCAAGCTTTCCTGACTCCTAGTTCAGCCCTCTGTCCTCTGAACCATTAGCTGCCTTGAAATGTCTACATGCCATGGGGTATGAATTGGGATTCTTTGAGAAGATATTCCAAGCAGAAGTATTTTCTCTTAAAAAAAAAAAAGTATTTTCTCTTTAAAATTTTTAAACACTAAATTTTGTATGCATCAAAAATCCTCATTACATGACCCATTTTGGGGGAGGGGTCATAAAACAGGCTGCTTTGTCTATTTTTTTCTAAGACTTTAGTACTCCCGTTTTGTCCTGGAGACATATTTTCCATACTCCTCCCCCGAAGGCCTCCCAGACCCGTGTTTATGCATTTCATCACTTTCTCTCAGCCTTAAATTCTTCCACAGCCAAAAGGTATAGGGAACATTGTTTTTGGAGGAGTCTCCCAAATCATTTATAGTAACTATAAGTGATTTCAGCATTCTATCTCCCACGTTGGTACCTTTACATTCAATGTCCCTCACTCCCTCAACACCAGTGAGTTTATCCAATTCGCCTCCTCCTCTGAGAATCCTTAGTTTCTTTCAGACTGAAGTCAGGAGTCCCCTCCTATGGAAAACCTTTCCTAATCCACCAGTTGTTAGTTCTCAAGTGATCTCATGTTTATATATTGTATCCTTCAGTAGAAAGTAAACCCATAGGCAAGATTTTTCTTTTTTCTCTTCTGCATATAGGTATAAAACAAATAGTAGATGCTTTAAAACATTTGTTAAATAGCAATGAAATAAATGAGTGGAGATGGCTCTTCTATATTCTTCACTTTTTTTTTAATTTGAGAACAATGACACTTGTTTTACTTAAAGTAGAAATCAGAAAAGAAAGCATCTTTGAATAACATGAAAGGAAACTAGAATGCAAAATAAACTAAATGAAGACACATGAGAGATAAGGAAGGCCCCAAAATGATGCAAACAAACTGAATTAAAAACCTTTAGTATCAACGAGGCAACTTGCCACATAGTCTCATCCATAGCTAAAAGAATTCAGGCTTTCTCAGAACCCAGAAAATGGATTATCTGTTGGTCTTTATCATCCTCATCTCCCATCACCAACCCCATTTCCTAAAAATGCATGAGAAGTCTTTTAGGAGACAAAAACTCAGGACCAACTGGTACTTCTTGAGTATTTTTATGCAGAAGAAAAAAAAATGCAAGACATCACCAGGTAGTTGGAAGAATGTGATAGAACCATTTGTTAAAAGTGGATTTGCAGAGGTATCAGGAAGAACAAGGCAGGAAAATAGCATCATTTGGGAATTATTGATTTAAATGGGAAAAGAGATGAAGGTTTATTATAATTCTGAAGTTGATTCTGAGTTACTTTAACTAAAAGAAAGCAATATAGTTGAAATATATCATCATGGTAGCCATAAATACTCTACCTGGGAGTAATCCATGTTCTTAATAAAGTTCATTTACAAGTTCATGCCACTCTATAGCATTAAGTGTATTGGGGCTGTAATTCATATAATGGTACCTAGGTGGCTTGGAATAATAAACACACCTGCCGAAGTTCCTAAATGACTCCTTATACACCATGGAAAGTGAACCAACTGACTAATAGAAATTTCCCTTTTGATTTTCAAAGTTTTCCAAATGAGGAAATATATAATTGTTCAATCAACAGGTATTGATTATGCATTTTTATGTGCTGGGCATTGTGCTATGCACTGGGAATATACATACAATGAATGAATTCCTGCTTATAAGGAATATACAGAGTTTTATACCTATATGAATTAAACACATATTAATGAAGATTACTTTCAAAGAATTTATTCATAAAATTACTGTGGCTTTCTGGGTAGAAAGCTATTTTGCATTTCATTTAAATTTTTGGCCATGCCATTTTCCCCCACCTTAGATTCCTAATGTGCTGCTTGCTTTATTTTAACATCTGTTGAAATTTTTCTTGATCAATTCACATAGTGCCAAATTACCAAATTCTCCAACAGAAAAATAATTAAGAATACAGATATTTAGATAGCAGTAGTAAGACTGAAATATGCTTAATATTCCTACTCTGGCCAGTAATAGAAAAACCTTTATGTTTAAGCCATTGGGTAATATGTCAAAAAATATTTTCATCAGGTCTTATCAAATCCAAATTTTAAAAATAATTTTAATAATAATTTTAAATTTCTCCACATTTATGAAAATATAGTGGGCTGGTGTAATAGAAAGAAATGGTTCTTGAAGTCAGAAGAGTTTGAATTTTCCATTTCTTTTCTGTGTGACCTTGCTTCTGGGAGCTAGCTTCTTCCACTGGAAAATAAAGATGTTGGAACTGAGGATCTTCAGGAACCTTTAAGGAACCATCCAAACAACAAATGATCATTCATAGCCTAGTGACATTCTTTTCTCAGTAATATTTATACTATAAGGCCTGGATGTTCTGCCATAGGTGGGTAAGAAAGGAGTGTGACTAGGATGTCACCACCAGGTCAATCAACAAATATTTGCTAACACACGGTGCCTAGCATCTAGTAAACGATTAATACATTTTTGTTGATTGAATGATGAAGTGTATTGGACGTTCTTCAGTGTCCTTTGCTGGATCATCATTCAGTTCTCATCCACTTCCACTTACTGTGGATATCCCTTAAGCTCTCTCTAACTTTTCTTCTCCCACTATGCAATTTCATTTGGTGATCTCACCACCTCCCATGGATTGTAGTATTATCTCTATGCCACTGATTTTCAGATTTATTTTCTAGACCTGACTTGTTTCCAGACCTCAGCTCTTGTCATCTGCCTGTTAGACATCTCAAACTCAATGTCTTATAGACACCTTAAACAAGCTTTCAAAAACTGAACTCCTTATCTTTCCACTACAATCTTCTTTCTTTCTAACTTTGCTATTAGTTAAGGGTGTTGCCATAACTCCCTCCCAGTTACCTTAGCTTGGAACCTAGGTATTATCCTTGACCTCTCATTCTCACTGCTCCTCATTTTCAATCTGTTGACAAATTTTGTCAATTCCATTTTATAACATCTCTCATATGTGTCCCCTTTCTCTCCTCTGAAACTGTTGTTTCCCTAGTGCAGGCATTCATCACTTGATGCCTTGACCCACAGATCATGGGCCCTCTTCTCATTTTCGTCTATACTTCTTCACCTGGTAATCTTATCAGCTCTGATGGATTCCCTTACCATTCCTATCCTGATAATTCTCAAATCTACTTCTCCTGCACCAGCCTCTCTGCCAGTCTCCAATTTCATATCACCAACTGGCTTTCAGAGATCTTGAATATTCAGTAGATATCTTAAACTCAATATGTCCAAAACTGAATTCATTACCTTTCCTTCAAACCCTCCTTTCTTCCAATCTTCTCTATTATGGTAGAGGGAAACATCATCTTTCAGTCCCTCAGACTCACAATCTAGATGTAGTTCTCAACTCTTCTCTCTCATATCACTCCCATATCCAATATATTGTCAAGGACTGTCGATTTCATCTTTGCATCTTTGGTGTTTAAAGCACTTTAAAACCTTCCCTCACTGTACTTTTTCAATTTTTTGACACTTTACTCCCTGCCACATACTCTTTGAACCAGTGAAATTGAACCTCTTTGCTGTTCCATGAACAAGATCTTCCATCTCTCTGTTCTAAGCATTTTCTCAGCGCTGTCCCCCATGTCTGAAAGTGATTTTCTTCCTCATCTCTACCTCCTAACTACCCTTCCTTCCTTTGAGGCTCCCCAAACTTCCATCTTCTGTAGCAAGCTTCTCCCAACACATCTTAATTCCAGTGTTTTCCCTCTTTGAATTACTTCCTATTTTTTTTCCTGTATGTAGCTTATTATCTCCCTTATCCAATTTTGAGCTCCTTGAAAGCAGGAGATTTTTTTTTTGCTAGCTTTTCATATCCCCAGCACTTAGCACAGTGCCTGAGACATGGGAGATATTCCGTAAGTATTTATTGACTGAATGACTGTTAGACTGATCTTATTACAGCACAAGTAGGACCATATAACCTACCTATTCAATAAACTCGATCATTCCCTTAATTTTTGCCTCCATAAAATCTTCTGTTCAACTCTAAAACTCTTCTTATCTTGCCTCTTCTAAACTTTCAGTATTCTTCTACTTTACTCCTTCCCACATATTCTGTGACTCAGTGACATTAGCTTCTATACTGTCCTTACCACAAGACTCTCCATGTCCAGTTCCATGAATTTCCTCTGGCTGTCCCCTGTGCTTGGAATGTTCTATTTTCTCTCTTCTACCTCTTTACTTCCCTGGCATCTTTTATGTTCCACCTAAAATCTCACCTTTTATAAGAAATCTTACTAATCCTTATTAATGTTAATGTGTTCTGTTTGAGAGAATCTCTAATTTATCCTATATATATATTTATTTTATCCTATACATAATTTATAGTTATTAATTTAATTAATTCTATAAGTCAATTAATTAGATTACATAATTTAATTAATTATATTTATTAATTTATATGTATTTAATTTTTCATACATATATAATTTTGCACACACTTGTCCACATATTATTCCCTGCCACTAGCACATATGCTCCTTGAAGACAGGAATTGTTTTTGCCTTTCTTTACATTCCCAGAATGTATCACACTACCTGGTACATAGTAGATATTAATTAAATGTTTTTTTTTAACTTTACTTGAGTAAGAATAGCCCTAATTTAGTATCTTAAGTTCTGGTATGCTTATTTAGACAACTCAGTTGCTATGTTTTATAGTGCCCCCATTATTTTAATGAAATATCTTTGTAATGATATGGAATCCATATTTCTTCCTCCTAAGCTATGTGCTCTTAAGAGGTTTCAGAGAGATTTAAGTTTGAATTGTAAAATTTAGGAATCATTTATATAATTAGAGAAAAAAGAAGAATATAGCAGGTAATTATATAATTTATTAACTTCATGTGACTTCAGTAAATGATTGCACAAAATATGCCAGTGACAATATAATACAAACTAATCTAAGCACACTGTAGATCCTTGGTGGCTGATGTCCCCCAAATGAAGGCAATATTTGTACAATTTAAGCAGGATTTGAGCTTGAGGTAACAAGAGATAAAAATTAATTTGGGGAATTGTCACAAAATGGTATGACTAAAATGGATTCTCTTATTATGAGGCAGGAGTTAGATGAAAGACAATAATTTAGACTCAATGCAAAGCATCTTAAAATATTTTTGTTTCACTTTTTGTCTGGAATTTTAATAAGACTTTTCTTTTGCAACACAACACCTATCACAGCAGGCAACATAAGATTGTGTATTCTAGTGTTCAGAACAGAAGGTTGGGTACATGGGAGCATGACTTTCCCTGCAGATCCATCACTGTCTTCTGTGAACTTGAGAAAGTGTCCTTATGTCTATCAGCTTCAGTTTTCCCATCTGTGCACTAAAAAAAGGAGTGAATATTATGTTGTATTGGGAGAGTCCTTGGATAGAAATGTGAACATTGTAAAAGCAGTACTGAATATTCATGGATGGTTGACTAATTCTGAAATTTCTGATACTATCATTTCTACAGTACATTTTTCTAAAAATAAGAAACTTGTCTCATTATGCACTATGCCAAATGTAATTTAAAATATTGTGTAATAGTTTTATTTTCTGAGGTAGGACACATATCAAGGACAACATAGTCCATGTGTATACTCAAGATGTCTTGTTGCTTAAATTTCCATGTTCCTAGGCCTATTTCTAGTTTTTGGAAGTTTTCATTAACCTCCAAGGGCTCTCTGCCCAACTTAAGTATTAGTTAAATTCCATTAATTGTACTAAACAAGATCAATGCACTATGGTTTTTGATTTGTCTTCTAATGAGACATACATTCTACAGGGGTGTAGGGTGTTCAGGGAAGATTAGTACCACTGGTGTGAGGATTGATGAGCCCTTTTTAGGACTACTTTCCACCTTTGGTGTCTGCCTAATTCACCTAACTCTCACCTGTGGTTCCAAGAAACTGTAGTATGCCCAGTGGCCACACTCCAGTAAACCATTTTAGTAAATGGACTAAACTGGGTTGAAGACAACTGATGGGTCTCAAATCTATTCATTAGTTAGGGGGGTGTCTACCCAAAGCATGTGAAAACTTCCCCTGGTAGAATGGTTGGGAGAGAACAATTTATTCCAATGGCCATGAAGCTGAAGCAGGCACTGTGGAGCACTTAGAGCCTGGTGAAACATTGAAGATGCCAAGGTCATCCACAGCATCCTGGGTCATTGCCACACATCTTGACTTTGGTCTTGTGACTGGATTCTGATGACTCTGAAAGAAAGTGAGGCCAAAGATCTAATTTATGTGCAAATCAAAAAGACATTAAAAACATAGTTCTTTTTATGTTAAAACATTGTTTTGTACTAAAAAAAAATCCATAAGAGTGAACTTGTTTTTGTTGTTGCTATGTCTTTATCAAGGCTACCCTCAATGGATGTGTAATTCATTCTCATAAAGTTTTTCTCATAGAAATTTTTTTAAAAAGTTAAATGTAAGACTTAACAGTTGCTGGTATCTTCTCAGGTGATTTCTTTTAATTATTAATATGGTCTATAATCTATTTCCTTTTTTTGAATATTTTTGTGATATCTTGAAACGTGATCCCTGAGGAGTTTTTTAGATTGTACTTCCTTCAATGCAGATTTCTTCTGTCTATATTTTATTAAGTACAGTCATTCTTCCCAATTTTACCTTAGATCATAGGAACAAAGATATACAAGTAGAGGGGACCACAGATATCATCTAATAGAATCCTTTTATTTAATATATATTTTTAATTTTTTAAATGTTCCCTTTTCATTATGATAAAATGAAAGAATACAAGCAAATCAATGAAAACTTTAAAGTATTATTCAAATATCAGTTACATTTATTATTACTATGAACTTAATAGACATGAATGTTTCAATTTACAAAAAACAGAAAATTGGATTGTATATGAAGCAGTGATTCACTAATATTTACAGCTCAGTTTTCAAGTGTATAATAAATTCAACACAGTAGAAATGATACTGCATTGCTTGTTTGTGGCCCTTTCTGTATTTTCTTCTGCTCTCTTTTGGATATTTTTTAGCGTTTCATTTTATAGATGAGAAAGATGAGGCCCAGAGAGATTCCATGACTTTTCCTAAAGTCACAAAGGTATTAAATACCAGATCAGGATTCAAACTCAAACCCTGCACCTCCGCAACCAATGATTTTTCACCTCCACTGCACAACCTTTCCTTAGGTGCCATTGATACTTCACATCAGGCACTGAAGTGGTAGAGTCTAAAGTTAGTGATTCCACTTTGATTAATGATGAAAATAATAGTGCTTTGAGAATTCCAATATTAGAAATAATGTATCACATCAACAATTTTCAAGCAAAATATGTTAAAAAAAACTATAATATGATACCAATAGTAAAAGCCAAAATGGACTAAAATCACCATTGACAGAATCAAGCCTTTCACATTAAGAATAGTGGGGAAAGAAATGATGAGCAGGTGAATTTCAGAAAAACCTGAAAAGACGTATTTGAACTGATGTTGAATGAAGTGAGTAGAACCAGGAGAACATTGTGCATTATGTGATGATCAACTATGATAGACTTAGCTCTTCTCAGCAATACAATGATCCAAGACAATTCCAAAGGAATCATGATGGAAAATGCTATCCAAATCCAGAGAAAGAACTATAGAGTCTAAATATGGTTTGAAGCAAACTATTTTCACTTTCGTGTGTGTGTGTATGTGTGTGTGTGTGTGTGGATGTGTTTTCCCATGGTTTTTCTCTTTTTTTCTGTTTCTTCTTTCACAACAGGACTAATGTGGAAATACGCTTAACGTGATTGCACATATATAACCTATATCAGATTGCTTGCCATCCTGGGGAGGGGGGAGTGGAGGAACGGAGGGAGGAAATTTTGGAATTAAAAAACTTATGAAAATGAATGTTAAAAACTATCTTTACATATAATTGGAAAAATAAAATACTATTTACCAAAAAAAAGAGGAAATGGTAGGGAAAGACCCTCAAAAATTGAAGCTTGATCTTTGGGATAATGAAGTATAAAGCAAATTTTGAATTTCTTACCCTCTATAACAATGAAGATATTTCCCCAATTAATCTGTTAGCACAGTGGATAGAGCACTGGTTCTGGAGTCAGAAAGACATGAATTTAAATACAGCTTCAGATACCTACTACCTGTGTGACTCTGTGTGAGTCATTTAAGCTGTCTGACTCAATTTCCTCATCTGTAAAATGGGGACAACAATAGCATCTACCTCACAGGATAAGAATAGCACCTATCTCCCAAAATTGAATGAGATAATTGTAAAGTTCTTAATACAGTGACTAGCACATAGTAAATGCTGTGTAAATGCTAGCTATTATTATTTATTGGTATTAAATTTATTATATTTATTAAAATACATTGTTTAATTATTTATCATAATGTAGTATCTATAATTGTCTTAGAATAATTAATTATACAAAATATGCTATATAACAAACAATATAGAATTATAAATATAATTCCACATTATATCAATTAATGTTATAATATATTATTAATAATGTTATGTTATTATAAGTACTATTGTATAATTATTACTATTATGGTTTGACCTCAGACACCTTTTACAAAGGCTACATCAAGTGAAAAATAGACATTTCCTACACATACTATAAACTGACTTTTTAATAGTCTTTTAGGCATACAGAGCCTTTTACGTGATACTGATGGGAATGGGATCTGAACTCCTAAAAGAAAAATACCACATCTTTTGGATCTGAATCCCAAAAAGTAAAAGGCCTGGACTTTTCCACCTGGCCCAGGTCCCTGGCATTTGCCTGGGACCTTCCCTGTTAATTAACTGTCCTTGCATTGTGGCTTTGACACTGTCCCAATCTTCAATTCTGTTACCTTTGACCCAGTCCAACCTTCATTGTCTATTACCTCCCCATGACTCCCCCCTCCCCAGCCACTCCTCACCCTTAATTCCATCTAGACTCCTTCAGAGTTTGCCTTGGGCACCTGGCCCTTCTGGGACCTTTTCTGTTACCTCCCAGTCACCTCAAACTACTTGGCCACTCCTAGATCCTTATCACAGTCTTTCTGTATATAAGGTCCATTATGCCCTCCATTAAATGGCTTAGATTCCTTAAGAGTCTGGCCAATAGTGGCAGCTGAGTGGCACAGTGAATAAAATATGGGCCTGAAGGCAGGAGGACCTGAGTTTAAATCAGACCTCAGACACAACACAACACTAGCCATGTGACTCTGGGCAAGTCACTTAACCCCAATTGCCTCACTTAAAAAAAAAAAAAGAGTCTGGCCAATATGACAGATTCTTAAAATCACACCCACCTTCAACTAGTATTCTAATAAATCTTGTCTTTGTCTGAAAGAAGGCTTGAATCTAATTCATTCGAAGCAGAGTCTGCTATTTTGGGGTCCCAGCACCCCTAAATCTCAACAATACCTTACTGTATATTCACAATAAGCCTGTGAGATAGTAAACACAGGTATTTGTATCCCCATTTTAGAGATAAGAAAACTGAGGCACAAAAAATTAAGTGACTTTATCCAGATTGTCAATTATTGTATATTGTAGATTTTATAGTGAGAAAGTAAACCTAGGTTTTCTGACCCCAAATCCAGTTTTGTCTTGCTTTCTTGTTTTAAAGCCACTCTGCCACAGCTGCTTTGATTTTCCTCATTCTGTGGCAGAAGCTCTTACCTATTTTTTGGACTTTGACTCTTAAAGTCTGGTAAAGCCTAAGAATACCTTCTCAAAATATTATTTTTAATGCATGAAATAAAATTCATAAGATTATTTAAAAATAAATTATATTGAGATAATGGTATAACCCCCCCCCCCATCCAAGTTCAAGGACTCCCTGAAATCTTGTCCACAGATCCCTTAGAGGTCTGTGGAACCCAGGTTAAGAGCCATGTTTTTTGGATTTGAAAAAAAAAAGCTTTTGTTTTCTGTTTTTTGTTTTGTTTTGGTCTATGTACAAAAGAATAACATGTCCATCTGTTATAGATAAGAGATGTTATAAAAACGA
The DNA here is from genome assembly GCF_900497805.2 of Vombatus ursinus. Classification (NCBI taxonomy): domain Eukaryota; kingdom Metazoa; phylum Chordata; class Mammalia; order Diprotodontia; family Vombatidae; genus Vombatus; species Vombatus ursinus. The sequence goes on along the minus strand of NW_020950547.1, from coordinate 532,951 downwards.
TAAGGTAGGGAGCATGACTGAGTTCTATTGATAACCAAGTAGCTAGTTTTTGGTACGGAAAAGTCCTTTTATAGAGAAAAGGATTTCATAGGGCTTTTGTTTGTTTGTTTTTCCTCCAGGTCATTGATTTTTATTATGTTTTGATTTATTTTTGTTTGTTTACTTTTCTTCCATGTTCCCTGAAATCTGCTAGGCATTATGAAGGATACATAACATTTACAAAACACAGTCTCTGACTTCAAGGAGCTAACCGGGGAAGAATATGTTCTCATTTTAAGAAATTTACTCTAACAGTCCCATTCAGTATCCAGTTTCTCCTTTGGCTTGTGCACATGGAATATATTGGCAACCTAAATCAACCGATCAATCAATAAATGAATAAATGAATGAATGAATGAATGAAAATAAAACAATCGTAAGATGCTATGCATTTCTAAAGAATTTTATGAGCAAATGAAGAATCTAGTCGAAACTTGAAAATGACTATATCTGAGTGAATTTACGAATGCTTCTTACAATATTTTCCCCATCTTCAAAATTCACCAGAGGGGCAGCTAGGTAGTGCAGTGGATAGAGCACTGGCCCTGGAGTCAGGAGGACCTGAGTTTAATTCTGGCCTCAGACACATGATACTCACTAGCTGTGTGACCCTGGGCAAGTCACTTAACCCTGATGGCTTTGCAAAAAAAAAAAAAAATTCACCAGAAATATTTTTGAGAACAAAAACAACTTCTTTTCCTGAAAGGGGACTCCTCTTTAAAATTACATTTTTTTTTCGCTGTTGTAATGACTATAGAGTCAACATGATGAAGTAAATAGAGTTTCTGGCATTAGAGTCAAGATGACCTGGGTTCAAATCCTCTTCTAATACCTACTACTTATGTGACCCTGGGCAAGTCACATACATCAAAGAATTCCCTAGGACTTGACCAATAAGTGATTCATTGCATTGGTGGAAAGTTCTCACAGCCTAAGTTCTCCAAAGCTGACAAAAACCTTTTCAAAATCCTTTGAATAATGCTAAAAAGAAAAATAAATGAAATATTCTTTCATTTAGATGATTAAGATTTTTTTTTTTATTTTTTGGCTAGGCAATGGGGTTAAGTGACTTGCCCAGGGTCCCGCAGCTAATAAGTGTTATGTGTCTGAGGTCACATCTGAACTCAGGTCTTCCTGAATCCCTGGCCAGTGCTTTATCCACTGTGCCACCTAGCTGCCACAAGTATTAAGATTTTTTTTTTAAATTCCATTATTTGAGATCAATATAATATTATTGTTGTTATTGTTATACAGTCATTTTTCAGTCCTGTCTGACTCTTTGTGACCCCATTTGGAGTTTTCTTGGCAAAAATATTGGAGTAGTTTGTGATTTTCTTCTCTAGCTCACTTTTTTTTCATTTTACAGAAGAGGAACTGAAGCAAACAGGGTTAAATGACTTGACCAGGGTCATACTGCTAGTAAGAGTCTGAATCAGGATTTGAACTCACAAATATAGGTCTTCATGACTCCAAGCCCAGCACTCTGTACACTGTACCACCTAGCTGCTCTATCAGTATAATAAGGTGTCAACATAATAATACAATCATTTTTCACAATACTGCTTATCATCTTAACAAATTATAATTATTTTTCATTTGGCCAGCTGATTTTATTTTTTAAATACTCCTTAATTAAGAAAATGGAGAGTATCTATTTGCTTCATCATTCCAAAGATCTTTTAAAAGTTCATTTTTGTCACAATGCCCCAATGAACTTTGGAAAAGAGATGTTTTCTTTCTAATGTCCCAGGGATTAGAATAGCAGACAAAGTGCATGGAAGGCAGTATCCCTTCAAACTCCATGTCTCAAGGTGTTATTTAAGACTGACATCCAAACAGCAGATGAAGATTTCAGATTTTATTCTGGGCCCTTAGGGATAAGCAAATCATTAATGTGAGAAGGTATCAAGCCATTAAGTTCCGTAAAAGCCAACAATAAAACTTTGAAATCAATGTGAAACCTGACAGAAAGCCAATATGGCAACTAGAGGACAAAAGTGATGTACTTTGAACAGGTAAGTAGTCTTGTTCTGTGAATGAAGTGGACCCTAGAAATTGATTTATCAAGTAATTCAAACAACAAAGAGTTGAACTATGCCAATATCTTAAACTGATTGCATCATAGAGAAACTGTTCACTAAGTCTGTGGCACATAATATGAGTTCCTCATGGGATGCTAACTGATTACTGGCAATAACTGGTTTCTATCCAGAATGCTTTTGTGTGCTTGCTAAAATTAGGATTTGTATTAAAAACAAAGATTTACCTATAAATAAAATATTTAGCTACAAATAAAAAGGAAAGTACATATGTGGAACTTAGTATTATGGACTGTTCTCAAACACTAAAATTTGTTAGAATTGTTTTTAAATATTTAAGAAAAGGATTTGATTAAGCTGAGAACAAATGCATAGAGCAATGTGTTAGTAATCATGAAAATACCTCACTATCCTAAATTTTAAAGAATTGGAAATACTGTTCAATTTCCTTCCTGGTGAACTCCAGTCAAAGTAACACATTAAAGCAATTACTAGGCAGCTAGGTGGTGCAGTGGTATGGAGTGCCAGGCCTCAAATCAGGAAGGTTCATCTTCCTGAGTTCAAATCTGGATTCAGACACTTACTTGCTGTGGGACCCTAGGTAAGTCACTTAACCCTGTTTGCCTCAGTTTCCTCATGTGTAAAATAAACTGAAGCAGGAAATGGCAAACCACTGTAGTAGCTTTGCCAAGAAAACTCCAAATGGGGTCAAGACAAGTCAGACACAGTTGAAAGAACCCAACAACAAAAAAGCAATTATTCAGACATTGATGAATACTGAGAACTTCGCTTGTCTGTACCTCATTTTCTGAATCTGCAAGTTGAAGTGGTTAGGGTGGTTTATACCTCAAAATGAGATTTATAGCTCAAAATGTTCAAAACATGAAAAATTATGAAATAAAGACTTTGGGGATCACAATCTTAAAAATGAAAAATTAAATTCAGAGGCAAAATAGAAGCCTTCTCTTCTCTCCCTTCCCTATTGCCACACGATATTTAGTCTAGATGATCAAATTAAGATGTTCACATACTAGTGTCTATATAAGAATGCTAGTTGTTGGCATGAAACTGAAGTATAGTGTGCTCCTAAATGAAGAGAAGTCTACAGTTGCCCCTAAATAATAAATGCTTGTCAGCTACCTAACTTATTATCTCTATAGTAGATAGATTAAAGTTAAAGTGTCCTCTAGGAATAATGAGTGAACCTTCCATGGATGAACTGTTATGTGGATAGACAGTGGATAGAAAGGGAAAAGTCTCATTTTAATAATTCAATAATCATTTAGTAAGTGCCTACATTTTCAAGGTGCTATGTTAAATAATACATTTACAAAGATTAACTAAGATGATTGAAGATACAGTACCTTCACTCCACGACCTTATAATATACTTGGGCAAAGATAGGAACACCAATCAGTACAATGCCAATCAAGATACTATAGTGCATGTGGTTCTTCAGTCATGTCCAATTCTTGATGACCCCATGGACCATTGCATCCTCTTCTATCCTTTACTATCTTTCAAAGTATGTAGTGTATTGACACCTTCAGATTTGAGGGGCTCATCTTCTGATGCCATCTCTTTTATAATTTTAGTACTGTCCATGGGGTTTTCTTGGCAAAATATTGCAGTGGTTTACCATTTCCTTCTCCAGTGGATTAAGGCAGACAGAGGTTAAATGACTTGCCCAGGTCACATAGCTAGTAAGTGTCTGACACTGAAATTGAACTCAGGTCTTTCTGATTCTAGGACCAGTGCTCTACACACTGAGCCACCTAACTGCCTCAATGATAATACCTAGAAGAAGTCAAAACTAAATATTATCAGAAATGTGTTGAAAGAGAAATCACTTCTGGTTAAGATGCTTAACATACAGAAGATAATATCTGATCTAGGTTTGAACATTATAAAGGCATCATAATAGGCATGGAGTAAGGGTTAGGGGAAAAAAAAGTAGACAAAACCCACCCCTGTTACTTCCCTTTTATTTTGTGTAGGTCATTGATTGTGTTTTCTCCTTTTATATAAAAATGGTAGGCTATAATATATGTGATCCCCTCCTATTTTTGTAATTGAAAACTGGAGTGTAATTATACAAAGAGCTCAAAGCACATTTGCTTGAGTGCAGTAGGAGAAGAAAGGACTATTTCAAGATCATCATTGGTTTGGTTTCCATGCTGCCTGAGGTATAAAAATCCCAGCCTATGAGGATTTGGTATATAATTGTAAGCTGTCTTCATTATTAACTTTGGTAATCAATTTAATTAAAAAATCAAGTGAATTTATCTTTAAATGCCTGGGACAATTAAATTGCAGGTGGTTGGGGGGAAGGTGGAATCCACAGATGTGGATCTAATAATCCACATGGACTTAATATAATGTTATATTTTTAATATACTGATTAACTATACTGACTTTTTTCTTCTTCCTCTTTTTCTTTTATCTTTTTAAACAAAATATTTCTTATAACAGATCAGAAGAGAATGTGAAATATAATAGTGAGAACTAGAGGTGATGTAAAAACAAAACAAAAAAAAATAAAATTTATTTTTAAAGAATTCAATGGTTTAAAAAAATCCAGTCCTAGAATTGCTTTTTTGGAGGATTCCTCTATATTTATTCATTTTCCCCATTAGATTATTTTAAGTATCTCTATTTTATTCTGTTAATGAGTATTTATAAGTTTTCATCCATTTTACTTACTATTACTTTGTTGGTATGTAATTGAGCATGTTTCTGAAAATTTCCTTCATTTCCTCTTAATTTTCTTTGTGAACTTACTTTTAAAATTTTTGATTTGGTTAATTTTATTTTCATCTTTTTAAAATCAAGTTGTCTAAGAATTTTTTTTCATTGGTTCCCTCAACCCACCCAAAAAAATTAGTTTCTGGTTCAATTTATCAATTTGATGGAATTTTTGTTATTTTCAATTTTGTTTATCTCTTCATTGATTTTCCAAATTTCTATTTTTGTATTTTTTTTTTTGCTTCTCTATTTTTTTTCACTTGCATGTCCAAATTATTGAATTGTTTTCACTCTCTTGTGCAATTAGTTGGTTTTTTTCTTAAATACTTTGCTGCTATGTCATTCATTGCATAAAATTTAAGTATTGATATTATTTTTTTAAGTTGTGGTGCCTTTCAGCATCATATGGTTTTGCTGCTAATCTCTCTTAATAATTTCTATTTTCACCCTTGTCTTGAATGAGATTGATTGCCATTCCTGCTTTTTTAATACCCACCTGGAGCACAAGAGTTTCTCCTCTAGCCCTGGAACCCTGATAAACCCTGATATGGAAATCAGAAATCACATTATCCTCAGATCTTTTGAATGGGCCCAAGCCATAAGTTTACCTACTTGGACCTGATTTGTAACTTCAATGGCCTGAGACCCAAATGCTATTGACTTCAAACCTAATTAACCAATATTGATGTTGGCTTCAGGCCCCTCTGAAGGGCTCCTGACCAAAATATCCATAAACTTCCTGACATCTGCTTGTGCCATACTAGAATCAACAGAGTGTGTTGTTTCTCTTTGGTTTTTATTACATATTTGCTTCATCTGTCAGTCTTTTTCATTTTTTTTTTGGCTAAGCAATGGGGTTAAGTGACTTGTCCAGGGTCACACAGCTAGTAAGTGTTATGTGTCTGAGGTCAAATTTGACTTCAGGTCCTCCTAAATCCAGGGCTGGTGTTCTATCCACTGTGCCACCTAGCAGCCCCAGTCTTTTTCCATTTTTGTTGGAGTGTTTTTCAGGGGATCTAGGCATGGCTAGATGATTTTATGTTGCCATCTTGTCTAGAATCTGTCATGTTTAACCTTCATCTTTCACATGATTGTACTATCTTCTTAGTAATCAATTTAGTAATTATTTCCACAAAGAAACTTATTTTTGTCTGTTGCTCTAGCTACTATTGAGATGCATGCTCTTCTAAGTCATTGGGAAAATGTTCTAAAAGTGATATTTATGATTTTTATCTAAATTTGGAAATGCTGTTTACAATTAAATATGAGTACCTGCATCTTACTAATTTCCAACTCTTTTAAAGATTTTATCAAGTGACTTAAAAGTTTAGCTTAGCTATGAACCTTTGGCTTTTTTCCAGGCATATCTCCTTATACTCTGTGATCCAGCCACCCTGATATTCTCTCTGTTCCTCACACATGTCATCCATCTCCCAGCTCAATACCTGGAATGTCATCATTCTTCACCTTCTTCTCATAGAATCCCTCTTTTCCTTGAACACACAATTCAAAAACCAGCTTCTACATGATGCCTTTCCTAATCCAACCAACTGCTATTGCATTCTCTTCCCACGTATTTGTAGTAAACTACTGTGGTTTATTTCTATTTATTCTTTTTATTTTTATTTTCAATATAATATTTATTGCTTCTCTAGAAAGAATGTAAACTCCATGCAACAGAGATTGCTTCATTCATTGTATTTGTATCTCCAGAAACTAGGAAAGTAATGGCACATAGTAGGTGCTTAGCAAATTCTTGTTAATTGAGTGATTGATGGGACTTTTTGATTCTTTTCTTGAAAAACCTATCACAGTTGCTAACACATAGTGGATATGTAATAAATGCTTATTGAATGAATAAATGAATTAAATCAACTTATCAGTCAATAAATATTTGTTATGTGACTACTATATGCCAGGCACTGTGCTAATTATTGGGACATGAAGAAAGGCAAAAGGTAGTCTCTGCTCTCAAGAAACTTACAGTCTAATGAGGGAGACAACATGCAAAAAAAAACTATGCGTGTACAAGAAAACTATAAACAAGATAAATAGGAGGAATGAGTAAAAGAATGAATGAAATCCCTGCTGCTCTTAAGAAAGTGGTTTTGGTTCCTTAGATGGAAAGCATATTTCTCCCTACATGTGACACTAATTCTGATTCAATGTTTTCACATTCTTAGTTTCTTAACCAAATTAAACAGAAACAGAACTGCTTCCCACAAAGCAAATAGCAGTAGGCAGGAACTCTCTACAGCTGATGTTCATTCAAAATGAGGAGGGAGAAGGAGTAGGCCCAAACCTAGGGTCTCAACATAATCATCATATTGGAAGAGGCCAATTAAAAATGTGTATCTTTGGATAAAGTTCAACTGTTTGGACATACATTTTTCTTGAATTATTAGATGTTTTCCTATTTTGTGTTTTAGATTAAAACACCATAGAGATTCTACTGGGAGATGTGATATATAAACATACAAGGGATTTCAAAGAATATACAAAGTAATGTTTTCAATGAGGAAGGGGGCAGGAAAGGAGGTGACAACAACTGAAAAGGAGGAGGAAACAAGAATGATGGCATATAGGAGGGGTGAGAAATGAGGCAATCCTTAAAGGGACCTAGGCTTTCTTTATCTTTTTTTTTCACATTTATTGAAGATATGGTTAAGCAGGTACAGTGCTAAGCACTGGGGAATGCAGAGAGAGGGGGGAGAAAGGAGACAGAGAGAGAGAGAGAGGGAGGATAAGAGAAAGAGGGAGAAAGAGAGAGAGAGAGAATTCCTTAAGGAAATTACATTCTTTTTTTAAAAATTCAATTAAACATGAGTTTTTATTCTTCCCACTTCCCCCCAATAAAAAGGAAAAGCAGAATCCTTATAATAAACACTCATAGTTCCCAAAACATAATGAAATGCTTTTATACCAAAAGAAATGAAAGAGATATTTTCAGAGAAACCTGGAAAAAACTTCTATGAACTGATATAGAGTAATAGGAATAGAACAAAGAGAAGAATTTATACAATAAAACAGCATTGTAAAAAGGAACAATTTCAGAAGATTTAAGGTTTTTGATCAACATAATGATTAAGCATGATTAGACTCACAACATGCAAATGGAGCTAGTTTTTTGTTTTTTTTAAACTGGATGTGAGGAAGATGCACGTTCTGGACATGGGTGGACAGACTAGGCAAAGGCATGGAAGCAGGAGGTAGAACGACTCATGAACAGTTCTTCAATCTTTATGACAAAAGGTGACCTATTTAAAAGGAAGAAGCATAAAGGGGATTTTTAGTCAAAATCTCAGTTAAATACTCTGTTAAATAGACTCATATTTATTCAGGGTGCTAAAAATATTTCATAGGTGACTAATCTATCTGAGATTCAAACCAAGAAATATTTATAAATTTCCTAATAAGGCATTGAGAGCATATAAAAGAAGTTATGGCTTCTGACTCCAAGAAACTTACTTAATAAGTACTTACTCCACGAAACTTAGATGGAGATATGACAAGTATACAAGTAAGCATAATCTCAATTTGAATGAGATATACATATACAAAGAGGCAATATGACATAGAGTTAGAGTATTGGACCTGGAGTCAGGAAGATCTGGGTTCATATATTGCCTGGACAATTACCAGGTGTGTGACTATGGGCAAGTCACTGAACTCTGAGAATCAGGCAACTATATTAGACTCTAAGTCATATATTTATTATTAATGTCATAGGAGAGAGTTATCATGCCAATGAAATTACAGATACCTGAAGTATTGAACTAATTGCATAAACGAGGTACCATGGGCTAGGAAAGAATCAAGGAGAGAAAGAATATTTTGGAGGTAGAATTTACCTAGTTGTGGGCACCTATGGGTCTTGTCATGTTTGGAACCCAAAATAATTGAGTTGACCTTGGATGATGGAAATATTATTTCCCCATCAATAGATTGTGAGATATTTTAAAACAAAAACCATTTCAGTATTTGTATCTCTAGAACAATACCTGGCACATTAGATGACTAATAAACACTTGTTGCACTAATGAAATGGGAAATGTACGTTAGATGGAGGTGAAAAAATACATCTGAAGAACAATGTAAAATATGAAAAAAATATACAAAGGTAGGAAAAACCTGGAAAGAGTTAGGGAATTATGAGTAGGTAAGTTTAGCAGGGGTACAGTGTATGTAAAGGGGAAAAGTGAGGTAAGACCAGAAACACAGGTTGAGCTCAGGTTTTAGAGACCTCTAAAGATTAGGCTAAGACTGGTCTTTATTCAGTAACCAAATTAGAGACATTGAATGTTTTTGAACAGAGAAGACTTTAAGGATTTTTTTTTAATTGCTCAAACTAATCTTAAAAAAAATACAAATAAATGACTAGTAAAAAGTTATGATTTAATTACTTATTGTAGAAAAGAATAATATTAAATTTAATTTGTTACAATGTGCTGAAATAAGTTACAGGAGATTGGAATAAAAGCAGGGCTAGATTTTCTCCATTCTACCAGCTATGTACATTGCCCCCACCATATCATTTTCTTCATTCTCTCCAGTATTTTATGCCCTCCCCCTGCAATTACATTATTTGATTGCAAGCTCCAGTTTTCAAGGCAGTATCAGAGAGACAGCATGATGTAGTGGGGTAGAGAGTTTGTTTCAGAGTGAGGAAAATCTGGGTTCAAGTCTCAGCCCTGGGACATATTGGCTGAATGATTCAAGGTAAATCATTTATCCTCTAACTGTCCCAAGCAACTCTTGAATACTTGTGATAAGTATTCAATGAGTTGTGAGGAAATACTGATCTGTATCAGGAGAGTGAGTTTACTCACTGGGAGTTCCATATATCAATAAAAGCACAGGTCTTTTCACATCCCCACCCCACCCTCACCCCTTAAAAAAATCAGCTTTTGTTGAATGCCTAGCACCAAATTTGAAGCTATAAATCCTGGTCCCAAAAATAATCACAACAAAATCTATGTGGCGCAAGCAATTCAAAAGGCCTTGGTATATAAGGCCCCATAGGAGATTACTCTTTAAGTGAGAGTCGATTGGGTCCAGGACTAGAGGAAGGTCAGCTATGATATAACTTAGGTAGGAAAGCAAGAAGGCTTGTTTCTTATTTAACTAGTTATTCTCACTCATTAAGAGCTAAACTCAATTGTACTTAGCTGCTAAAGAAGAGCAAGGGACCATCAGCACCAAATTTCAATGACCTTAACTTGAATCTCTGCCGCTTCACACTAGTTACAGCTTTGTCCAGAATATTCAGCACATCACACTAGGTATTACTTGAGGTTACAAGTTACACCTTTTAAGAATACATAATTATAGCTTTTTTGTAGTGAAAGTATGTGATTATTGTTGACAACTGTCATTAATGTGTGAGTTACATAATGGGGTTGGAGCAGCAACTCTTTTGACTGGGCTGGTTTATCTTTAAAAGGAGATGGGGAAGCCATTCTCAGGATTAACTTTGGTCTGGCTTTTTTGCTGCCTGAGGCATAAAAGGCCCAGCCTTTTATGATTACATCTAGTTGGATTCCCATTGCCCTTTGTTTCTGACATAGTGTGGTCAGTTGCCAGGTTAAATGAGGAGATAGAGGGAAGTAATGTATTTTTTTTCCTTTTTTTATTAGTATTCTTTTTACTTTTAAAAATTATATATTTTTAACTTTCTAAGGAAAGTGGTTTTATTGGAATTAATAGTCCACATTTTCCTCATTGCATTCTAATCCTGAGCCTGAACTCTGAACTGACCCAGAATTCATACAATGTACCACTAACCTTGATGGAAAGCACAGCCCTCATGCTACCCCATTCACAGAGTCCACAATACAGTGCCCCAACTTGGGATGCTCCATTTGGGTTTCTTCCTCATAGCTATTACAGCCATTCAACAAAAATGCTACCTTTATTAATCCAGGCTCCCCTTGCCTTATATGGTTAAAAAGTAGATAATCTGATAAACACATTTCACTAATGTGCTAATGAAGAAGGCAACATTATCTTCTTAGCACTTACCTTCTAGTTTCTAGGTGTCCTATGAAAATAGAAACAAAGTTACCTGCTGGAGAATATACATATTATCAGGGGTTTTTTTTCTGTTTTATTAACCTGTATAAATATGTACATGTTAAATAAAATAATAAAAAAATAACGAAAATCAACACAAATTTGGAATAAAATTGCTCTATAATAATTGAGTGTATGTGTTTTATGGATAATATAGACACTTAAACATGACAACTTGACATAATGGATAACAAGTGACCCTAGATTAGGAAGACCTAGATTCAAGCCCTTTGGCACTATAGCTATTAACCATAGGCAAGTAATTCAGTCTCCTAGTACCTCTCTACAATTCTCTAAAACCAAAAATAATAGAAGAGTTGTTGATATACATTGTTAGGAATTTATATATTGATAGTTCCCTGTGCATATAAAATCACAGGTCCAGATATATGCTTATGTGTGATACACACATATATGTGTATATATATATCAGTATCTTATGTGTGTATGTACATATCAGTGTGCATGTATATACACACTGTGTGTACATGTGTATGTATATATCTGTATCTATATAAACACATATGTATGTATATATCAGTATCTGTCTAGAGGTATAGAGATATTGATATCTACAAATGTATGTATAAAGAGATATCTACATATACCTATATATAGACATATAGGTATTTATATAGATATCTATATAGTTACATAAATACACATATATAAATAGTGACATCCATATACATATCTATGCATATATCCATCCACATATACTTTGAAATCCATATACACATCCTAATTCATCCTCTAAAATGGCAGGAATTTTTTTTTGTATGGTGTGGAATGTGATAGAAGGGATGTAGGGGGTGTTATGATTGCTTTCAAATATGTGTGTTCTAAGTCTGTATGTGTCTCTATGTACAAGGAGCTAAGCACTAGAGATGTGAAGTTAAAAAAATGTCAGTTTTTGTGCTATATTTATCTACTGATGGCCACAGCCATCTGACTCTGGCTTCAGGCTTAACTGCAGGTGTCTGGTAGGAATGATCTTGAGCATGTCCCCAGTTAGATTGTTCTGGTTTTTCCTTAAACAGTATTAAAGTCTTTCATTGAGACTTGTTTGACTTAAGCAACTAAGAACTCAGACTATTGACTTTACTTTCTTAAAGGCTGAGTATAAAGCAACCAGTAGGAGTTCAAGCTGCCTGACTGGTGGATTGTGATGAGAATTTCATTCAGCTGAATCAATCAAGGGGTTTTCAACACCTATCTTGATTGACTATTCTTAGGTGCTGTAGTAGATAGGTTCTGAGCCTGGAGTTGGAAATGCCTGAGTTCCAATCCTACCTCAGATACTTTCTGGCTAAAAATTGTGGGATTTTAGAAAAAAAAACATTTATTAGTAAGAAAATTTATACTCTTTACATATTTTGAATTATCAATATGAGACCAAATTTGTTACAATTCTATACTCAGAATTTATAATCATATTAGCAGTTTAAAAATAACTAATTCTCATAAAATACTAATAGATCACTATTTTTTAGTATCAAAATAGTTGATGGTTTTTAAATGTCAACACTGCCTATGGGAAAATCTCAAATATGATGAGAGAATTTTTCTGCTTAGTGATTAGGCATAGTAATCTTCTACCAGGAATCATTAACCTTTCTTAGGTTCATTAATGATTTTATTATTTTTCATGAGTTGCTTAATCCTTGGAGCAACAGCTTTTCCTTTGCTATTGCTTAGGTATATTTTAAGACCAGGAATGAAAACTCAGTTTAAATTAAAAGATATTTATTATTGAGAAGGTAAAATAATAATTCACATGGATATAGCACTTTAAGACCTACAATGAGCTTTCCTCTGAACAGCCTTGTGAGGTAGGTAGTGAGTTTTGCAAAAGGAAATAGGCTCTGAGAGGTTAGACTTTAGGGTGGGGAACCTGAGGTCTGGAGGCCTTCTAGATCCTTAAGCCTTTTATTTGTTGGGCAAAATTTGGATTTAGTCGAAAGGCCACACTTAAGGATCTAGAAGTCCACATGTGGCCTCAAGGCTACAGGTTCCCCACCCCTGGGTTAGATAAACTTGCTCATGATCACAAAATGAGTAATGAGTGTAATAGTACTCAGTTCTCCAGATGCTAGGTTTCAGCATTTCTTTCCTCCACCATCTCTAACAATCAACTGAAAATCAACAGATGGCCTGAACATTAAAGACCATACTATAAAAACAATTTAGAAGAAAAGATCTCTTACTTTTCATAATTATTAGTAGCAGGTGAATTCTTAACCAAAAAATGAATGAAGGCAATTCAATTACAAAAGGTAAAATAGATAATCTTGATTACATGAAATTGAAAAACAAAGTTTTCTACAGACAAAATTAATGCATCTAAAATAAAAAAAGAAGCAATCAATTAAGGAAAAAATGTATTAAATATATTTGACAAGGTTTTTATATGCAATATATAGAGACAATTAAGAGTAACCTGTAAAATCAAAATCTAATTCCCAGTAGATAAATAGCTTAGGGATGGGAATAATCAATTTCCAAAACAATTACAAACCATTGACAAACATATCAAAGAATTTTCAAAATCATTTATATTGCACATTCTGGAGCTTCCCCTCCCCCCAACATTAAGTAGCACTGACAGGCTGGATACCTAGAGTACAGGTTGCTACTATATCTACTCTCACGATTTTAGAGATATTCTGAAGGGTTAAGGGATTTATTTATAATGCAATGTCTCATCAGCCCCTCATGGTATGTCTCCTCCTCCCCAATTCTCAGTTGATATCAATTAGCTGATTACTTAGTTTTTAGAAAGAAGTATTTATTAAGGTGATATAGTAACAACAGTTATAAAATGTTCCCCAGAAAAGTCTATTACACACTCTCCTACTAGTACACATAGAGTCCATGGTTAAACTTGGCAAAGGGGTACCTCCCAGCTCCTGATTACTGTAAGTCCTTTTCTCCCCTTCATGGGGGTAAAGTTCTCCTTATACATGGCATACCTCTTGTTCTGGACCCCCTGTAGAGTTCAAAAGCTCCTTTTCCTTGTGGGGAGATATATTTTGGTTTTAGATACTAGTGGTGACACCATTTTTATTTTTCTGGGGATGTTTCTAGAAGCACATACTAATGGAAACCCCCTTCCTCTGGCTATCTAATATCCATAAATTCCTCCTCTAATCAAGGAAGGTAGGTGGAGGCTGAAATCCTCTTGTCTTCCGCAAGTAATTCCTTCTTAGGGGCTGGTATAAGGCATCTACTACTAAGCTTTAAGACACTTAAATGTCTGAATTCTGAACTAGCTTCTTATTTATGTAAAATCTACAAGGTGAAATCAAGTCTATACAGCCAATGTGAATATACATGATATGCAATTTTATTTTAATCCATCTGTTGGTTTTCAAGGATTTATAAACTGATCAAATATTTTTGGCACTTAGTATAAAATCTTTCATTAGTTAATTTACCAGTTGTTTTGGATTTCTTAAATGTAATTTAACTGATTGAATCAGTGGAGATATTCTGAAATTCCCTCATCCAACCATATTCTATTGACTTTTCACATCTCCCTCTGCTTTCCTTTACAAAACTCTACTTTTCATCCTCACCATGACCCCCAGTCTTTTGATTCCTCAATTCTTTCCCTGCCCATCTCCCTGGTAATAACCACTTTCTCATCTCTCAATCTTGACTCTTTGGTGAACCAATTCATCTCAAAACTGGCCTCCTCTCTTGAATCCTGAAATTCTGTATCATAGTGCCAATTTTACCCAGCCAAGCTTCACCTTGGTTCACACTTACTACTCATCACATACATGCTATTGAACAAAAGTGGAGAAAACTACATAATCATTTTCAATGGATTCACTACAAAATTATGTTACACAACCTCAATGTGGCCCTCAATGATGCTAGGCAATTCTATACTCTACTTTTCTTATCAATTCACTTTCCCACTCTCCATAGAAGCTCTTCCAAACCTTTTCATCCACCTCAAATCTCTCACAGCTCCCACTTCCTGCGCTCTCTCATCTGAGAACATTGCCTCATATTTAATAGAAATGTGTGTGTGTGTGTGTATAAGATTGAAGTCATTCACAGTGAACTCCCTATACTCACTTCTTTCTCATCTCCTAACACTCAGGTGTCTTTTATCACTTTATCTTTCACCCCATCTCACATGATGAAATGGGTTCAAGTAATCACATTCCATTCCATCTCCTCCAAAAGATTTCCCCCTTTGTCATTCCCACTCTTCTGCTTATTTTCAATTTCTCCATGCCTAATGACTCATTCCCTACTGCTTATAAATATGTCCATGTCTTTACCCTATCCTGGAAAAAAAAAAAGAGAAAAACCCTTCCTTGACCCTTCCATCCCTGCTGTCATCCTATGTTTCTTCTTTCTTTGGTAGTGAATGCCTCAAAAAGTCCATCTACGGTAGGTGACTTGACTTTCTCTCCTCTCACTGTTTACTTAAATTCTCATAATCCAGTTTCAAATTTTGTCATTCCACCAAAACTGCTTTCTCCAAAGTTACTAAAAATCTCTTAGTCACCAAAACCAATGACCTTTGACACTGTTGATCATCCTCTCTTATTTGATACTTTCTTCTCTCCAAGTTTTTGAAATACCCCTCTTTTCTAGTTCTCCTACCTGACTACTCATTCTTTGTCTCCTTTGCTGATCCTCTTCCAGATCACCCTCTCTAACTGTAGATGTTGCTCAAGGGTTTTTCCTGGGTCTTTTTTCTTCTATAGTACTTCACTTAGTGAGCCTATCAGTTCCCATGGATTAATTATTATCTTGAAGTTAATGATTCTCAAATCTACCTCAGATCAAATCACATCTCCAATTGCCTTTCAAACATCTCAAACTGGGTGTCCAGTTGACATCTTAAACTCAATATATTCAAAATGGAACTGATCAGCCTGCTGGACGTTCTTCCCACCTCAAGTCTCTCCTCATATCCATTCAGCAACTAAAGTGATTTTTCCTAACATTTATGTCTGATCATTTCGTGCCCCCCAATCAATGAATACCAGTGGTTTCCTGTTATCTCCAGGATCAAATAAACATTTTTGACATTCAAACCCTTCATAACCTAACTCCCTCCTACCTTACACCTTATTTTCTGACATGAATTCTTTGATCAAGTAACATTGGTCTTTTGGCTACTCCACAAAGAAGACTCTCCATCTCTCGTCTCTGAGCATTCTCTCTGACTGCCTCCCAGGTCTGTTATGTTCTTCCTTCTCTGCTCCTACTACTGTCCTCCCAGGCTTCTTTTAAGTCCCAATTAAAATTCTACCTACTACAGAAAGGCTTCCCCAATGCCTCTTAATTCCACTGCTTTCTCTTCATTAATTATTTCCCATTCATCCTGTATATAGCTTGTTATGTATATATTTGTTTGGATATTGTCTCCCCCATTAAATTACAGGCTCCTTGAGGGCAGGAACTGTCTTTTGCTCTTTTTTATGTCCCAACACTTAGCACAGTGCTTTATACATATTGACTGATTTAATACAAAGAAGCATAGAAAGAATTAGATGAACTGATACAAAATGAAATAACTTGAACCAAGGAAACAATATACAAAAGAAAAAACTTATAACAAATTCAATGAAAAATGACAAAAGAATATAAACTGAATGATTTAAAATCAAAATGACCAAGTTTGGCCCCAAATAGATATAAAATGTTATCTTGCCCTCTAGATGATTTTGCAGATATGAAAGTACATGAATATGGAACACTGTCTTCAACATCAGATATTTAATAGTTGTTGATTAGATTTGATGAATTTTTTTCATTCCTCTTCTAAAATTCTTTATTGAAAGGGATGTTTCTCTGGAAAAGTTAAGGCCAAAAGTATAGGAGAAAATGAAAATGATATGAAAACAAAAATAAACAGTGAAAATGGGGGGGAAGCACTGCAGAATTTCCAAAAGATAACACAGTTCACTAATCCAATATTCAATTATGGGAACAAGTATAGTGTCTTTTTGTATTGATATCTATCTCTATACCTCTCTATACCTATACTGATATCTATATCTTTATATATCTAATTTAGACACATAGCTATATCAATATCTATCATCCATATCTATATCTAATTCATATCTATCAATCCAACCATCTGTCTCCTAATGAATAACTCTACAGAGTTGCCTGTCCACCAATATATCATAATGTGGACAACAGTAATATTTATCTTCTCTTTTTTCTTTTGTAAATATACATTCTTTGAGTGATTATGAAGGTCT
The DNA here is from genome assembly GCF_900497805.2 of Vombatus ursinus. Classification (NCBI taxonomy): domain Eukaryota; kingdom Metazoa; phylum Chordata; class Mammalia; order Diprotodontia; family Vombatidae; genus Vombatus; species Vombatus ursinus. Next base: position 515,814 of record NW_020950547.1, on the reverse strand, counting down.
AATTTAAGAGATTTCAACCTGTTCCAGGACTTGATGTAATTCACACAATATCGTCACCAAACAATATTATCTAGAAGACCTTACATCTTTATATAATCTCTCTTCCATTTAGATTCTTCACTCTCCATTTTTTTAATGAGGAATTTTTTTGGTTTGTTTTGCTTTTTTGGTTGTTTGGTTTTTTGTTTTTATTTTTGTTTTTTTTGGTGAGGCAATTGGGGTTAAGTGACTTGTCCAGGGTCATACACCTAGTAAGTGTTAAGTGTCTGAGGTTGGATTTGAACTCAGGTCCTTCTGACTCAAAGACTGGAGCTCTATCCACTGTACCACTTAGCAGCCCCCACTATCCATTCTTTATGAGAGTGTCAGTCACCTTTATTGAGCATACCTTTTCCCCACTTAATGAATTGCTTGATATTAATAACCAGAGGGTCATTATCTCTATTGTTAAATCTTGATATGATTTTAACATAGGAGTGTGAGGTATTTTAATGTAGGAGAATCGATTTGTAGGAGATAGCATTTTACTCTCCTGATTCAAATGTTTTAAATCAACAAAGAATAAATACAGAAGAATTGTCTTGTCAAAATATTTAGTTCAGTCATGTGACTGTAAAGATATGATCTATTGGAGAAGAGTTTTGGAATACCCTGATTGTTCGTCTCTCAAACCTTTATCAAGGTTGCTCTTGATGCATATTGTTTATTCTCTCTCTCTGTCTCTCTCTCTCTCTCTCTCTTTCTTTCTTTCTCTCTCTCTCTGTCTCTCTCCCTCTTTCTCTCTGTGGTAGAAATGAAAGAAAAGTAGACATGTAGGTTAACATTCTCTTTGTCTCTCTCTTTGTTTTTTTAACCAAAAGTTTGTTTTTCCCAAGTCTTTGGTATTCTCCCATTTTTGAGTTAACTAGACAATTGATCCTTCAAGGCCTTAAAAATTATATTACAAATTATATTGCCTCTACAGTGTACTGCCCTTCCCAACTTTGCCTATTCCTCTTGTTATAGGTTAGGCCTTTGATATTAGAATCTAAATGTGGTAGCTCATTGATAAAGAAGAAAATTTGTTCTAAAACTCTTTAAAACTTTTATTTTTTTTTAGTTGGATTATTGTTAAGTTTCAATTTAAATCCTTAAAATATCATGAGGATGTTTTGGCTAAGTTACATCTCTTGCCAAGCTTTCTGCAAATATATATTTTCCCCCTTCACTGCTTATCAGTTTTATGACATACTTCTCAGGCTTTCACCATTTTGTCTTTAAGGTTTTACAAAGTAATATGCTAAACCAGAGTTGTCATTGAATGTCATATATTTCTGCTTGTCAAGGAAAACAATTGTTTGCTTACTGAGTGATTGCTAAGCTCTTTTGGGTTCCTTGTTGTGAGACTTGAAAAAGTTGGAGGAGTCACCAGAGGTTTCATAATAGGATCCCATGGCAGAGATTTTTTTAGCCACCACATCCATAATTGCCACAACCCTGAGAAGCAACTTACTTGATCCAACCCACCAGTAGACTGGCCTGACAGTCTAAATGCTGTGTCTTTCAAGGAAGGGAGTAAATCATCCATCAGCTATATTGCTTCTAGAAGTAAACTCAGTGCTTGGAAGAATATTTGTAGCAACCACTTTAAGTGGCTTATTCTCCACCAGGACTAAAATAGGAGAGGGAGATGTTTGGAGAGGGCATATTTAAATTTCCATTTTTGCTATATTCTCTCAATAAATATCCCTTTTGTAAAAAGTCAATTAAGGTTAAGAATGTTATCCCTGGGCAAGACATTGAAAGCACTTGACAAATTTGTAATATTAAAATATTTTAATTACGACTTGGTCAGTATATTACCCTAACATAACTTCATCTATGTATTTCCTTCTCCCACTGTCATACTACCCCTAACTCATCTATCAACTGTTTTTCATCTCCACTGTGTTCTTTATCTCTTCAACCTAGCTGTAAGATTATAAATTGACCATTTGGAAAACATGGCTGCGAGACCTACTTGTATGTTGAAGGTACATTTTTCCCTTTGTGTATACAAGTAAAAGAAATGCTAAGCCAGAAAAATCCTGAGAACTAAATTAATGCTTTGACATTTGCAGTATGCTATTCCATTCCATCAATGTACCAAAATTTATTTAAACATGCCCATATTATTGGACATTTAGCCTGTTTCCAGGATTTTTTGTTTTGTTTGCATTTACATAAAATGTTACTATGAAATATTATAAGCAGATAACTTTTATTTTCTTTGTCTGTTTTTCTTGCAATATTTTCAATGTGCATTCCTAACAATGGAATTGTTGGTCAATACTGGCATGTTTATTTTTTAGAATCTATGTTCCTAATAATCTGAATATCTATAAAATATGCTATTATATCTATAAAATATGCTATTTTCCAAAGAGCAATTACAAGTTAAGAAATGTCCCAAATGGTATTCTAATTAGATTTTTTTATTATTTTACCACTAATGATAGCAAGAACTTGAACTCATACAATTAGAATGCCTGAAAATGTATGAAGTACATTCTAGGTCTTTGGAGGGTAGAATATGACTTCATTTGAATGAGAACTGAGGAACATAAATCTAAACATGACTTTTCCCTGCCTGTGCAAAATTTAGAAATGTCACTTTACCTTTTTATGCATAGTATGTGGCAAGATGGCACTTTATATGATACCTTTCACATTGAATGTATCTCAGAGTGCTTTCATCAAAATAACCAGGTTAAAAAAAATGTAATTCCTTGCTGTAAAGCCCCCTTAAAAGTCTTACATAAAAAGTTGGCAATAATGATTATGTAAGAGTTATCCAAGGACAAGATGGTGGACATCTTCTACAATCCCCATGATCTCTTGAACCTCTCCAAAACAGAAAGTTTGCACCAAAAATAAAGCAATTTCAGCTTTTGTCATGGTCTGGGTTACCCAGAATCCAAAAGAAGATAAAAAAATCCCCCCAAATTCAGGAACTGATGCTTACTGCCCCTTAGCTCACTCAGTATTCTTCCCCTACCTCCCATACTACCAGTTCAAGGCTACCAAAGCAGACCCAAGGGTGCAACACAGTTTTGCAAGGTGCCAGTTGGCAGCCTGGTCCAACTTCCTTATTTCTAGTGCCATATAGACTCCAGCTCCATACTGTGGAAGTTTGCTCAAACTTCAACAACCACCTTGGTCATAGCCCCTCGCAAGAAAAAGTCTGCCAGGGGCTGCAACCCAGAAGCCCCTGAAAATTTTTGAAGTGGTGGTGCCAGAGAAAACAGACTCTGAACTGCTGGTGGCAGGCCAGAGAACTGAGGAATAGTAGGAGTTGTTAACCAGGACACACCACATACATGTGGGGAGCTGTGGAGCTGTGCTATCTTCCACCAAGCTTAAGCACTATCTATCTGGAACCAGTTCTGACCATCCAAAAGCCAGTTGGGTCAGAGACCTAAGCTGATGAACTGTGAATTACCCAGTGTGGGAGCAGTGTGAGATGCTTTGAGATCCAGCCCCCAATGAAACCACAATCAGAGGAGAAGGAGTCAGGAAAAAAGTGATAAGGAAAATAAAGGGAGAAAAAGACAGAAAGCACCAAAAGTTTTAGGAAGAAGAAAACACAAAGACCTTAAGCATAAAAAGATAAATCAGCAAGAAAAACAATAATAGCCGAAGGACATATGGTTGTTAGATCTAGTAAATGAGTTCAGGCATCTGTAAATAAATGCTGCCCACCTATTCTCTATTCAATCTCTCCAAGCCCAAGAGATGTTCCTTTACCCTAATTTAAGTAAGCACAATCTGACTTTGTATTGAAGATTTCAGAAGATATTATTGAAGGAGAATAATACTGATAGAAGTACTTTATATTGCGAAAAGAAGATGGGCTGGTCACATGGCAAGAGTGAGAGATAAAAAACAAGTTGACAAGTTTAAGTACTCTGCTACTATCCTCATGATGTCAAGAGAAAGACAGAGGGAAAAATATACATAAACACATAAAAGTGTGTGTTGACAAAACTATGACAAACAGAATGGTATAACAGATCCTCACACCAACCCTAGGCCATGTCAAATGTTATATAGAAACCAAACAAAGAAAGCTTATTTCCAGGGATCGCTTGAGGTCACTGGCAAGTGTTTCCATGAGATACTTGGAACTTCTTTTGCTATTTACATTTACTCAAGGGTAGTTTACTCTCTGGTTGCCAAATTTAATGGCCTGTTATCAATCCTTGTTATTCTCAATCTTTTTGCAGCTTTTGACACTGTTGATCACCCTCTTCTCCTTGATACTCTCTTTTCTCTTAGTTTTTTGGAATAACACTATTTCCTGGTTCTCCTACCTATCTGATTAGTCCTTTACAATCTCCTTAGCTGGATCCTCATCTGAATCACACACTTTAGACATATGTTTCCCACAGGTTTCTGTCCTAGGCCCTCTTCTCTTCTCTCTCTTGTTACCACTTCACTTGGTGATCTTATCGTCTTATATGGATTTAATTATCATCTATCTCTATGCTGATGATACCTTTGACACTGCCAACACCCTGGTGCAGGCCTTCACCGCATCACACTTGGACAATGGTGATAGCTTGCTGATGGGTCTGCCTCAAGTCTCTCTCCACTCCAATTCATGCGATCCATTCAGTCACCAAAGTACTTTTCCTAAAGCCCAGATGTGACTGTATCTTCCTCCTGTTCAATAAATTCTAGTTGCTCCCAATAAACTCCAGGATCAAATGCAAAATCATCTACCTGGCATTTACTGCCCTTCACAACTTAACTCCTTCCTACCATCCCAATCTTTTTATATCTTATTCCCTGCCACATAAACTTCAATCCATTACCACTGGCCACCTTGATGTTAATGGAATAATCCATTTCTCGGCTTTTGGCACTTTCTCTGACTGTCCTCCATGCCTGGAATGCTCTCCCTCATCCTCTTTGCCAGCTGCTTTTCCTGATTTCTTATGTGTGTGTGTGTGTGTGTGTGTGTGTGTGTTTGCTACACAATAGGGTTAAGTGACTTGCCCAGGGTCACACAGCTAGTGTCGAGTGTCTGAGGCCAGATTTGAGCTCAGGTCCTCCTGATTCGAGGGCCAGTGCTCTATCCACTGCACCACCTAGCTGCCCCTCCTGATTTCTTTTAAATCCCAACTAAAATCCCATCTTATTCAGAAAGTTATTCCTAACCCCTCTTAATTCTAGTTCCTTCTTTTTGTTAATTATTCCTTATTTATCCTATATCTAGCTTGCTTTTACACATTTATTTGATTGTTTTCTCCCCCATTAGATTGTGAGCTCTTTGAGGGCAAGTACTATCTTTTGCTTCTTTTTGTACCCCTGGCATTTAGCACAGTGCATAATACATAATAGGTGTTTAATAAATATTTTTGACTGACTGACAGATTAGGAAACTCAGGAAGTCAGAATTTATGTGACTTGACCAGGGTCACATAGCTAGTAAATGTCTTAAGCTGAATTTGAACTCTGTTCAAATGACTTCCTGACTCCAGGTCCTGCACTCTATCTTCCTAGTTGCGTTTATGAAATTACAACATAATTCCATGAGAAAACAAATTGCAGTTTTCAAAACAAACAAACAAAAAAAGCAGTTGACTTTTCAGGATCTCATCAAGCACTTCAGGTGTGTTATACCTTATACTTCTACTCAGTACAAAATATTATATCAAAATAATGTTCAGGTCTAATGCATAAAATATTGATGAGGAAATTACAGTGAGATATAACTCTTATTTCTAGCACAGACCAATATGTTTGTCATCTAAAGTCTATATTATCCCAAACATTTCTTTTTACATAAAATTTAATAAAGGTCTCAAGCTCTGTGTAGTCATTGATCATTTCTCACAGTGGCCCAAAGAACCCCAATCACCCAAGCCAATTTCACGTGATGAATGAAGGTTCAGAATGAGATGAGTTATATCAAGAAGAAACAAGAATCAAATGACTTTTAAATAGCTGAAATATTGACTCCAGTTTTCCCTTCCATGGAACGGAGAAGCAGTAACTCAATACTTTGGACACAAAGTGAAGAAAACCATTCTTTTGCTTTCTCCATAAAGAGTTTGCAGTTAAAAAAAAATAAAGAGTTTGCAGTAATATTATAGCATGGTGTGAGGCTATTGATGCACTAGGCATCACCTGACACACAATCCATTTTTTTTAACCACATTAACATGCAATTAACCAGCTCTATGCTTGTCTGAACTCCCCATGTTGAGGGGAACATGAGAGTGTTAGTATGTTAAATACAGTTTTATAATGAGGAAAGAAAAAGCCTATCTACCCTCAAAAGGAACACAGAGAAGTTTAGCCACAACTTGACTTGCCATCTGTGAAGCATTGAAGAGAAAAGACTGCTTTAGAGAGATCTCTCTTCTTTTCCTTTTTCAGTGTACAGGCTCTGTCCATGTGAAGAAGGCACTCCTCACCTCCTCCTCGTACACTCTCTAGTTTCCTCTGAACCTCAGCTCAGACTTTAGCACTATAGGAGGCATTTCTTGTTTACCCCAGATACTGGTGCCTCCCTCTTTCCCACATTATATTTTATCTATCTTTTTATTTATTTAATTTACATTGGACATGAAATTCAATAGCTTTTCTTCAAGAGACCATAGGTCAGGAATTCTTAATTTTATTTTTTTATGCATGTATAAAGAAAATAGAAGGAGGGGTTGGGTTGGGGGGGAGTGAGAGTGATATGAACAACTGCTTATGAAAAAATTGTTTTTCAATTGATTAAACGAATAATATTTGATGAAATGGAGTGGGCATATGATATAACTGATTAATGAGAAAGAAATTGACATTTTGGTAATTAATAAATATCTGAATATATACCTGGATTGCCTTAGGATACTAGGAGTAATGAGAAAGAACATGGTAATGAGTCAAGTTGCAGATTGTGGGGTAACCACCCTTAATAGACTACATGTTAATGTGGTCAACTAGAAAACACTCATTTGTTTACATATTATATATGATATTAGTATACATAATATATGTATATATACATGTATATTTATATATCATTACACATACACACCAAAGTACAAAAATATACACACATATATGCACAATATACACATACATATATATTTGTATGTTTGTGTATTTGGTTAAAGATCTGCTCTTTATCCACTCTGCCACCTAGTTGCCTCAGTATTAGCTAATCAATATTAACAATGATTAATATTTAATAAAATATGATAGATGTGACTACAGAATTGAGACTGAAGTTGAATTGTTAATAATTAATAGAGAAATAACCAATCACATCCCCAGATTATCTTAGAACTGTGGGGTTATGAAAATGAATATAGTAAAGAGTCTAGCAGTAGGTTGAGGTAGGCTAATAGGTAACTGCCTCTTTAGGCCACCTCTGAGAGTGGTCAATATTTAAACCTTGCTTCATATAAATATTTAAGCAAGCCAGTAGAACACATTGAAAGGAGTGTAGTGAATCTTGTTGATAAGTCAGGAAGCTTTACATAGCTTAAAAGCTACCGAAATTTCACTGAACTCCTGATATATGTGAAACCCTATGGTAGGCACTACAAGAAATCCAAAATGTATAGCACATGTTTGCAGTAATTACACCTAAATGCATCTATTTTTATCATTTGACATTTTCATATATTGAATTTTCCTGAAGTGAGATATATCCATACCCTGTAAATTGGATGCAGGTTGATCAACCCAGTCATGTGACTCTAGACAACATACACTATAATGAAGTTTGTAAATTGATATTACAATATCTCAGACTCTAATCCCAAAATCTTGTTATTAAACAGAATCAAATTCAATGGATTTTCAACAGAGTAGCTCTATTACTGCCACCAGAAGTGCTTTACTTAAGAATCCTCACTGGGAAATAAGAAATTAACAGATATGGGACTATGTAGAAATCAATTTAGACCACTTTGAACATCATGTCAGGTTTTATTAGACATTTGTAAAGTGATCGGCATAAACAAGATAAAAAATCCTTAATGTTAAACAAAAATATCACTTTATCCACAAATTTGATGTGATAACAGAAATTACAGGGCAGGTTTCATGTCATTAATTTTAAAAAGTTTCAATGCAATTACTCTTTCCTCTAAAACATCACAGGGTCATAAGTCTTGGTCAGTAAGTAGCATAAGAACTATATAATTAAAAAAGGAGACTAGACCTAAGATACCCTGCAATGTAAATTCTCTTAAATTTTTACTCACTAATTGTAATTTTGGTTAAATAAAGATTTAGTAATAGAGATAGGAGCATAAAAATATCATTTTAATATACAGAAAGAAGACATTTTAATTTCCAGTGAATTAATTGATAATTCATTGAGAGTCATTAAGTAAAATTCAATTCAATAAAATCAGCTTTTACTAAGTACCTACTCTGTACAGAATGTCACACTGGGCACTGGAAGAGATATAAATGTGGGTGACATCCTTGTTTTAATTGGCACAGTCTAATTTGTATGGAAAGAGAAAGAGGAAGGGAATAAGCATGTATATAGGACCTACTATGTGCCAGACATTGTACTAAGTGCTTTACTTAGGACAAGAAACAAAGAAGAATATTAAACTTGCAGTCAAGAAAATTTGTGTTCAATGACTGCCTCAGACACTTGAATTATGTGACCTAGGCAAGTCACTTAATGCCTCTTGACCTCAGCTTTCGATAAACTGGGGTTGATAATTATAGCACCTATTTCATAGGGTTGTTTTGAGGATTGAGATTTTCACCCTTAAAGCATTATGTTAATGCTAGCTATTATTAACTACTGTGATTTTAACTATAATATATACTGTTATATAATAAATATATTAGACAAGCATAAATTAAAACAATATATGATGGCAGAGGGAAAGGGTTAAATTTCAATGGAAATCCAGACAGGTTTTGGAATAATGTCCTTCTTCTGATATAATGCTAGCTGTATGACCATAGCCAAATAGCTTAATATTGCTTTAATGTTAAAAAAAAATGATTAACTACTCATGTACAGAGGGAATTTCTATACCCAAAGATCTCCACATTAATTAAATTATGTCTGAGTTGACCCTACTTACCTTAAAAACAAAAGAATAAACACTCTATTTTACAGATGAAAAAACTAAAGCACAAAGAGTTTCATGAATTTATGCAAGGAAATAGTTATTGGAAGAGCTAGAATGTAAGCTAGGTCCTTTAATGATAGATCTTTCCATTATGACCTAGTGCCTACCCAAGAAACTACTTTTAATATTCCATTCCAATGTAAGCTCCATCTGAGTAGAGATTGTTTATTCTTGGTACCTGTATGTCTAACAAAGCATGGGGCCTGATGCAAAGAATACTCTTTATTTTTTTTAAATGAATTCAAGGAACCTTTATTAAGCACCTATTATATGAAAAGTACTGCATTTTGCATTGGGGAGCTAAAAAATCAATTAAATAAACATTTATTAATAATCCATTTATATATACATATCAATTACAAGTAAAAATAATCCCTCACCCCCCCACTGAGGAGGCAAGCAATTTGCAATAGTTTATATGTATGCAGTCATGCAAAACATATTTCCATATTAGCCATATTACAACAAAAAAGACAAAAAGTCCCAAGAAATATAAAGTTGAAAAAAGTATGCTTCGATCTGTATTCAGATTCCATCAGTTCTTTCTCTGGAGGTAAATAGTATTTTTCATCATATGCCCTTTGGAATTATCTTAGATCATTGTGGGGTATAGGGTATGTTCAGGGAAGACCAGCACCTCTGGTGTGAGGAGTGCCAAGCCCTTTCCAGAACTCTACCTTTGATGGCCACCTGATCCACCAAACTCTCACCTGTGGCTCCAAGAAGCTGTAGCATGCATAGGGGCCACATCCCAGTAAACTGTTTTGGCAGATGGGCTAAACCAGGTTGAGGGTAACTAAAGGGGTCTCCAACTCTTTGGTGAGTTGGGGCAGGGGCGAGGGGAGGGTGTCTACCACAAGCATGTGGAGACTTTCTCTGGCAAAATGAACAAATGAGAACAATTTGTCCCAATAGCCATGAAGCTGCTGAAACAAATGCTATGGAGTGCTTACAGGTTGGTTAGATATCAAAGAGACCAAGGTCCTCCACTGCATCCCAAGCTATTAAGGTCAGTTATTGCTCTGATGGTAAATTATTCAACTTGAAAAGGCCACAAGCCAAGACTAAAATGAAGAGAGAGTTGGTACATGATTTTTTGTTTGGAAATAATTGTGCACTTAATTCAGCTTCTGAAAATGAGATGCAGCAAAGTATGGATTGATTTCCTGCTTCCTTTGATAATTTTGACCTAATAATTAATACCAAGAAAACATAGGTTCTCCACCAGCCAGCACCACACCATCCATATGTGGAACCGTGGGTTACAACAAATGGAGAAATTTTGAATACTGTGGATGAGTTCACTTACCTTGGTAGTATACTTTTCATGGATGTACACATAGATGATCAGATTGACACGTGCATTGCCAGAGCTAGCTCAGTGTTTGGGCAGTTCCAAAGGAAAGTGTGGGAGAGAAAAGGTATTAGACTACCTACCAAACTGAAGGCCTATAGAACCATTGTGTTGACCTCATTGTTGCATGCCTGTGAAACCTAGACAGTCCACCAATGCAATGCCAGGAAATTGAATCACTTCCATTTGAATTGTATTAAAAAGATTCTGAATATCACCTGGCAAGGTAAGATACCAGACACAGAGGTCCTTTCTTGAGCTAAACTGCCAAGCATTCAAATTCTACTTTAGAGAGAACACCTCTGATAGGCTGGCCATGTTGTCCGCATGCCAAATGTACATTTGCATAAAAGTCTATTTTAAAGAGAACTCATGCAAGGCAGGTGCTAACATGATTGTCAGAAGAAGCAATACAAGGACACTCTCAGGTCTCTCTGAAGAACTTTGGAATTGATTGTATAACGGGAGATACTGGCAAAGAACTACCCAACACTGTATGTTTGCATCAAAGAAGGCATTGTGCTCTATGAGCAAAGTAGAATAGTAGTAGCTCCAAAGAAACATGAGATGTGCAAATTTAGAGACATCTCCACTGCAAATATCCATGTGTACTATTTGTGCCCAACCTATGGTAGAGCCTTCCAACCTTGAATTGGTCTGATTAGCCCTAGGTGGACACTCTGTACCTTGACTCATAGTGATATCATTTTGGTCCTCTTCAAAAACAAAGGACAACTACCCACCATATTATCATATTGCTGAGATTAGCTAAATCCGTCATAGTTTTCCTTTGCTCTTTTTGGGATAGAGACTTAGTCATGGTATTGTTGGGTCAAAGGGTATGAACAGTTTTTAGCCATGTGGGCATATTTCCAAATTACTCTCCAGAAGGGTTGAATCAGTTCACAACTCCACAGCAGCAGTGCTTTAGTGTCCCAATTTTTCCACATCCCTTCCAACACTTGTTACTTTCCTTTTCTGTTATATTAGCCAATCCGATAGGTGTGAGGTGGTATCTTAGACTCATTTGAATTTGCATTTCTCTAATCAATAACGATTTAGAGAATTTTATATAATTATATATAGCTTTGACTTCTTCTGAAAACTGTTTATATCCTTTAACAATTTATCAATTGGGGAATGACTATTTTTTTTATAAGTTCACTCAGTTCTCTACATATTTGAGAAATACCACCTTTATCAGAGAAATCATCTGTAAAATATTTTTCAGTTTTCTGTTTTCCTTCTAATCTTGTTTGCATTGGTTTTGTTTGTGCAAAAACCTTTTTAATTTGATATAATAAAATTATTCATTTTACATCTCATAATGCTCTCTATCTCTTATTTGGTCAAAAATTCTTCCTTATCCATAGATCTGATAACTAAACTATTCCATGCTCCCCTAATTTTCTTATGACATCACCTTTTGTGTCTAAATCATGTACTCACTTTGACCTTAGCTTGGCATATGGAGTGAGATATTGGCTTATACCTAATTTCTGACAAACTAGCACTTTTTGTCAAATATTTAGTTATTGCCCCAAAGGCTTGGATCTTTGGGTTTATCAAACATTAGATTACTATGGTCATTTACTCCTGTGTATTTTGTATCTAATCTGTTCCACTTATCCACAACTCTATTTCTTAGCCAGTACCAGATTATTTTGATGATTACTTCTTTATAAGTGTGAGATCTGGTATTGCTAGACCACCTTACTTTACATTTTTTTTTCATTGATATCTATGTTATTCTTGACCAATTGAATTTTGTTATTATTTTTTTCTAAGTAAACAAATTAATTTTTGGCAGTTTGATTGGTATGAACCTGAATAAGTAAATTAATTTAGATAGAATTGTCATTTTTTTTAACACGGGCTCAACCTACAATGTGAGCAATTATTGTTTCTCCAATTGTTTAGATCTGACTGTATTTATATGAAGTGTTTTCTAATTGTGTTCATATAGTTTCTGGGTTTTTCTTGGCAGATAGACTCCTGAGTGTTTTATATTGTCTGCCATTATTTGAAATGACATTTCTCTTTCTATCACTTCCTGCTGGACTTTGTTGATAGTATATAGAAATGCTGATGATTAATAGGGATTTATTTTATAACCTAAAACTTTGCTGAAGTTGTTAATTGTTTATACTTGTTTTTAGTTGATTTTCTAGGATTTTCAAAATATACCACAATATTATCTGAAAAGAGTGATAGTTTTGTTTCTTTATTATCTATTTTTATTTTTTATCTTTTTCTTCTCTTATTGGTATAGCTAGTATTTCTAGTACAATATTAAATGATAGTGGTGCTAATGGACATCCTTGCTTCATTCCTGATCTTATTAGGAAGGCTTCTAGCTTATCCTCATTAGAGATAATGCTTGTTCTCAGTTTTAAATAGATACTATTTGTTGTTTTAAGAAAGGTTCCGGGGGCATCTAGGTGGCACAGTGGATAGAGCACCAGCCCTGAAGTCAGGAGTACCTGAGTTCAAATCTGGCCTCAGACCAAAACACTTGACATTCACTAGCTGTGTGACCCTGGGCAAGTCACTTAACCCCAACTGCCTAAAAAAAAAAAAAAGAAAGAAAGGTTCCATTGAACTGAGTAAAGTAAGCAGAACCAAGAAAACAATATACACAGTAACTACAGCAATATAAATGGAAAGTACAGCAACATACCAAAATTTAAAAAAAATAAACATAACAAAATTATAAAGATCAAACAGGACTTGGATGATGACATATGAGACAACACCTCCAACCTACCTCTTAGTGGAGATGGGTGGTCCACAAGTGATATACATTGCACATGTTTTTGGTCTTTTTCAATGTATAGATCAGTTGTGCTGATTTTTTTTATCTCTAAAAAATACTATTTGTCATATGGGATGACTTTCTGAGAAGGAAGGGGGAGGAATACTTGAGATAGCTATGGGGATATAAGCAACAGAAAATGTTAGTCAAAAGTTATTTTGGGGGGCAGCTAGGTGGTACAGTAGATAGAGCACTGGCACTAGAGTCAGGATGACCCGAGTTCAAATATGGGATCAGAGAAGACACTTGACACTTACTAGCTGTGTGACCCTGGGAGAGTCACTTAACCCCATTGCCTATCAAAAACAAACAAACATATATATATATGTATAAAGATATATATCTATATATATATAGTATGTATGTGTATATATATATATATGTATATATACATATACATATATATTTAAATTGTGTGGTTGTTGCCTGTAGAATAGTCTCACATTGTTGTCTCAGAGAAATAAATGGCCTTACAGAGATGCTTTCAGGTCTTCTTCCTTTTCCTGCCCTCTTAGAACTATAAAACAGGAATCCTAGCTCATAATTCATAGGGTAGAGAGAATAAACTTCTGTTACATAAAGATATTAAGAGGTCTTAATTATTAACATAGCTATGTATGTATGCATATACATATAATATAGTAAGCAATATCAATTATTTATATTCCTCACAGTGAAGGACAATGTTAGCAATTACAAAATTCTAAGAAACAAACAGATCCTTGTATACATTATTAATAGGGGTATAGAAAAACAAAGACTAGACATTATGGAAAGCATTGTGACAGTTAAGGTTTTATTTGCCCTGCCATGACATTGGGTTGAAAAGGAATGTGTGGGAAGAATAAGCAGAATGAGTGTAGGGAAGAAAAGGTTTGTGGATGGAAAAATCAGCTTAGCTGAGGTACCCACAATTTTTGGTCCTGGGTCTTTCCACATTGTGTAATCATTATGGTGAATTCATATTCATAGCATCAGTGTCCACATCAGTTTCTTATTCATGACAAATACCATCCTTGAGCTCTCACACAGAATTATAGGAAAAAGTAAAGATTAAAGTGATAATCAGATCCAGCCTTGGGCTAAAAATCAAAGCTGTACCAGTTGAATTTACTCTTCATGTATTCTGAAAGAGGGGCATCTGGAGGCTTCAGACATACAACCATACCAACATTTCATGGAGATGGCTTTCTTTTCCCCTCTTAGTTTGTAGTTCTTAATAAGGATGCTATTGAGGTGTGTATGTGTGTGTGTGTGTGTGTGTGTGTGTGTATTTGGAGGGAGGATAATTATATCAGTTTCAATTGTAGGTACTGACTGTGAGAACCTTATTTTAGCAGGTACACACTGAATTTGTATGAAGATTTAGGTTTTGACACCCTCTCTGCTACTTACTTACTACCTGTATGATCTTCAGCAAGTCATAATCTCTCTGGGCTTCAATTCCCTTATCTGTTAAATTAGGAGGACTATATTGTTCCATTGAAAGAGCCTTGGATATGGAATTAGGGAGCTTGGGCTCAAATCCCAACTCTGCTACTTTTTATTTCTTTATGCAACCTTGAAAAAATTACTCAACTTCTCTGGGTCTGTTTTCCTTATATGTAAAATGAGAGAAATAGACCAAAAGACTGCTAAGATTTCATTCAGCTATATATTCTTAAATCCTAATTGGCTAATTGCCCCACCAATTGTATTTTGTAAATAACTGGAGTAGATATTAGTCTTTGTTGCATAGACTCAACTAGTTTTAAAAAGCCTTCTCCATGCCTTTGTAACCCATCAAGTAAAGTAGCTTCTATTATTAAGAAATTAGAGGGGGCAGCTAGGTGGCACAGTGGATAGAGCACTGGCCTTGAAGTCAGGAGGTCCTGAGTTCAAATCCGGCCTCAGACCAAACACTTGACACTTTCTAGCTGTGTGACCCTAGGCAAGTCACTTAACCCCAACTGCCTAAGCAAAAGAAAAAAAAAGAAATTAGAGCATGGTATTGATTGCACAATTGTCTTATTAGAGAACAGTAACTCTTAGCTTGTGAATTTATCAGCATATTGAAGCAGAGATGCATTATTGTGAGATTCACTCACATGAAGCTGCATGCTTAAATTCAAATGCTAAGTATCATTGCATGAGTTTCTTTTTTTTTTCATAAGTTAATCCTTTTTTTTCAGCTGAGATCCAGTTTGTTCTGGGAAGAAACAATGCTGAAAGAAGTTCAAATAGAATTTCTAAATTATTTGGCAGAGTATACTTCTCCAGAACACCTGGTAGGTCCAATAGGCATGTCTGTCAGCTTATTAACATGTCTGTTAATAGAACAACAAAAGAGAGTGACAAACTGGAATATAAGAATGGTAGAATGTGTGGATGGGCATGCAATAAAGTTCTCAGCCTATGTATTTGGGGGCAGATTGGTAATGACATAGCATAGTTGCCCCTTTTCCCTTTCCCATAGAGAAGAAAGGGGAGGTGGAATATGGAAGGAGTACTGCAAATACCATACTCAACTTGGAGTAAAGAAGGTGAAGGAAGTAGATGTACTAGCAGAATGGATAAAGCAGGAGTGGGAAAACTGTGGCCTTCCAGGTCTTTAAGTGTGGCCTTTTGACTGAATTCAAATCTTATAGAACAAATCCTATTATTTTTATTAATGCCTTTTTGTTCATATTTTATATTTTTATTTTATTTTTAAAGTGAACATATTTTAAATACCAAAGAATAAAATGTTTCAATGAAATAATCCTCCCAGATTGACTGGCACATTTAGAACATTAGTAAATCACAAGGACTAAATTGATGGCTGTTATGCTCATTATTTAGTTCTAACCCCCTCCCCCCCGCCTGACTCGCACCACTACCACACTTGGCTGGTCATCAAGAGTTTATGGGGGTTGAATATGCTAATCTGTTATCAGCTTTTGACAATGGCGCACTGTGTTTCTGTTTGAAGTAGAATTTGTGAATAGTTGCAGAGCTTGACAGTATTTTTAAATTCTATCTGTTTAACATTTCATCATGTCAAAGAAAACTGAGAATGCTGAAGGAAGAAAACAGATTTTTTTTTAATGACAATTGGAAATTGCAATATTATCTTGTTTCTGCTAAAAATAAGATGATTTGCTTGCTTTGTGATACTGCATTATCAACATTAAAGAAATTCAATGCTCATCAGCATTATAACACTTATAAGGATCACAAATATTTCCAATTAGAGGGAGAGGTATGAAAGATTGTATTGCAGAAATTAAAAGATGAAAAGTGAGGGAGAGCTAGGTGGCACAATGGATAGAGTGCTGGCCCTGGATTCAGGAGGACCTGAGTTCAAATCCAGACTCAGACACTTGACACTTAACTAGCTGTGTGGCCCAGGGCAAGTCACTTAACCCTTATTGCCTTGCAAAAAAATAAACAAATAAAACAAAAAAACAAAAAGCAAAAGCAAAGGCAATTCTTTCAAGCAGCAATAAGACCTGGAAATAATGCCACTGAAATAACTTATGAAATAGCTTATATACTCAGGAAAAAAGGGAAACCATTCAGTGATGTAGACATTGTGAAAGAATGCATTGTTGAAGTTGTAGAATGCTTAGACTCTGACAACATTTCAATGAGAGTATCTGGATCTTTAATACTTTTTTTTTTTTTTACTTAACAGATCCAGATGCTCTCATTTCTTTTCATTGTATCTTGCATCAGCAAAATCTCTGTGCTAAAGCTACTATTTTAAGTGACACTTTGCAACAAGTTATAAGTACTGTTAACTATATTTGTGCAAATGCAACACAGCATTGTTAGTTTCATAACATGCTGAAGTTGAATGATGAGGTATTCAGTGTAGATTTGCCTTATCATTCTAAAATGTGTTGGCTATTGCAGGGACAGGTGTTAGCCAAAATTTTATCTCTGTGAGAACAGATAATCAAATTTTATGAACAGGATCAGCACTGTGAATTATTGAAAGATTTCTATAGGAATGCTGCATTTCTGTGTTATATCATGTCAAATTAAAATGACTTGAATATTTCTTTGCAAGGTAAAACTAAGTCTATATACTATATGTGGCAAAAATCCAAGCATTTCAAAAAAAAGTTATTTTTTTTCAAAACACTTCTTTTTCAAAAGGAAATTTTGGATGAAAGTTTTCCCCAGTTAGCAAAGGTCATTGATGAGCAGGATGATATGTGAATCATTTAAAAAATACACAGCTGTTAAAGACCTACAATGAAAGGTTCACTGACTTTGAGAATCTTGACATCACACTCAAATTAACATTTCAGCCTCACCTAGTTGATAACACCAAGGTACCTAAAGAACTACAGATGGAATTGATTGAGCTCTCAGTAGATGACATTTTAAAGACATTGTTTGGTGCCAAGAAAGATCCAATTGAAATATGAGAAAATGCAGTAGAATACTCGCACCTTTGGCTTATCAGAAGAATGAGGATAGGGCAAGGAGAGATCACATGGTAATTTGCCTGTTAGAAGGACTAAGAACTGCATTCCAAAAGCAAGTAAATTTTCAAAAAATTAAGGAAATTACTCAAGGAGAAAAGGAAAACCCTGCCCTTTTCCAAGACAGGCTAATAGAAGCTATTAAAAAGTATACGAATTTAGATCTCGACTCTACAGAAGGGGCAACAATCCTTAGCATGTATTTCATTAATCAGTCTGCCCCAGATATTAGGAGGAAATTGCAGAAACTGGCAATGGGACCCCAAACACTTCAGGCCCAATTACTGGAGATGGCCTTTTAGAGTTTTTAACAACAGAGATTTAGCAGCAATGGAGGAAAGAAAAAGAAGGGAAAGGGCTAGAGACAGAGAACATGCTAGATTCTTGGCTTCTGCCATAGCCAGGAAAAGACCCAAGGGTGCTCCTGGCAACTCTGGCAATGGGAAAAACTGCTTTCGACACCACCAAGAGGGTCATTGGTCCAAGAAGTGCCCCACCAGCCCATCTCCTCAGAGGAAGCCCATCAACTCGGGTAGTGAAGGCCACAAGGAGGCCTGCTGGTCCAAGGAATGCCCCTCCAGGGCACTCCCCCAGAGGGAGCCCCATGACCAATGCCTCTGGGACTGTGCCCAAGATGTGACCAGGAGGGACATTGGAGGAAGGATTGTCCTTGAGGTTGGAAAAGTGGTGGAGTCGCCCCTCAGTACCCCATCCTCCAGTCTTCTTAAGATTGGGAATGACAAGGGAGCCTGGGGCTTGGTAGCACTCCCACTTTCTCCATCTCTCTCACTGAGCCCTCGGCAAAATCGAGGGTAAGCTTACCCACATTATCTTGGCTATGTTCTCTGTTTTACCCTGGCCCTACTTTCCCTTCTACCTGTCAGGTCATGGGTATTGAAGGAAGTACTAGGGGATGTTGTGAGACATGCTCTCTCCCCTGTCTTGTTTGAAGATCTGTTGTTTGAACACTCCTTCCTTATTATCTCCTCTTGCCCTGCCCCTTTGTTGGCAAGGAACCTGAAGGTGAATTTGGGAGCCAGTCTTCTCTAGTTAAGCCTCCTATCTTATCTCTCTTTTCTTTCTGTGCACCAGACCTCCCCATGTTCCCCAGAAGTGTGAGAGACAGTTGAGCTAAACTTATTTGACATCAGGAAATTATGTCAAGCAACTTCTCATAATTTGGTTACCCCTAAAATTGGCTATTGTAGGTTATTTTAATGTGTAAACTTGAAAAAAAAACTTGTTTGGGCTTTGTATAGAAATCTCTAATGATTGGCTTTTTACACCAGGACAAATTTAAGTTTCAGATATAAATCCTGGAAAAGTTTTTCCTAAGCTGTGATTTGCAAAACTTGCTGTTTGAGGTAAGAGTTCATAGGATTTTGTTTTGAGTTGTCTGATGGATCATAATCCATTGATAATCAATAATCCACCATCTGAAAGAAATGCCACAAGCTATTCAGAGAAGGTGATACTGGAGGGAAGTAAAGGGAATGTTACCCACCTGGTTATTCCTGAGTCTGGCTATGAGATGGATTTGATACTTCATGGGTGGAAGACTGAATTATCTGAATCCAAATAGAGCTAAGAATGTTTTATTCTCTCATTTGGACCCTAAATTTAGTCCCTGTTTTATATCTGGGCTCTGCAGTCTTTTCTGTCAGATTTGTGTCTTCCAGAACGCAGGCCATTCACCTACAGTTGGTAATAGCAAGTGCCAGCCAATGTCCCCCCACCGTTTGGTCCAGTCAACCTCCTCTTTGGGACCCCCTTGAGACAGGGTCAGCTCTACACCCCTTGCCAGCAGGAAGCAGTTTCAGAAGCTGAGACCTTCGTCCCTTACCCCAAAAGAATTTGGGTTCCTATTTGTTTGAGGGGGGAATGATGGGGTTGGAATCTGGGCCCCAGAAAGGAAAAAAGTGGCCAAATCTCTGGTATTCCCCTGAGGCTATAATCCCATCAAATGGCCTTTCATTGTAGCTACACCCAATCTCCCCTCCATTGTCTTACCTCCCTATGGCCCCCAGCCATTTCCCACCCTTAATCCTAGCTAGGCTCCACTCTCACTTGGCCACAAGGTCTAGGTCCCAGGAGTTCTGTTCACCCCAGTTTACTAGCCACTCCCATCCAGATCTCCTTAGGCCCTTCCTCCCATCACCCCAAACTACTTGGTCACTCCTACATCCCTCCCACAGTCTTTCTGTATATAAGGTCCATCTTGTCTCCATTAAGATGCTCTGATTCTTAGAATCTAGCCAATAGCCCATAGATGTTCAGATTCCTTAAGAGTCTAATTAATATGGCAAATCTTCAATAAACCTTGTTTTTGGCTACAAGAAGGCTTGGGTCGAATTCTTTCGGGCAGGACCCGGGTGTCATGATTTTGGGATTCCAGGACTCCTAACCTCTAGACCTAATCATTGTCATGTTTTTAAAAAACCACCCACCTCATCATTTCTCAGTATAATAGTACTCCATTACAATCATATGCCACAACTTGTTTAGCCATTCCCCAACTGATAAGCAATCCCTGGATTACCAATCCTTTGTCACCACAAAAAAAGCTCCTACAACTATTTTTTGCATTTAAGTCTTTTCTCTTTTTGATTTGGTCACTTTGAGATATGGACCTAGTAGTGGCACTGATGGGTCAAAGGGTATGGAGAGTTTTATAGCCCTTTGGGCTCAGTTCCATATTGTCCTCTAGAATGATTGGATGAGTTAACAACTCCAACAACAGTTTGTTAATGTACCTATTTTCCCTCATCCCTTCCAGCATTTGTCACTTTGGATAGGTATGAGGTTATGTACTTCAGTTATTTTAATTTGCATTTTTCCAATCAATATTTGGAGCATTTTTATATAACTATAAATATTTTTGATTTTTTTCTTCTGAAAACTGTCATGTTCATATCCTTTCACCATTTATTATTTGGGGAATGGCTCTTATTTTTATAAATTTGACTCAGTTCTCTATATGTTTGAAAGATGAGGTCATTATCAGAGAAACTTACTGTAAAATTTTTTTGATATTACTTCATTATATATGGTACCTTTTAGCAAAAAGTAATTTCCTTGACTACCTCTTTTAATTAGGTCAATTTTTTTGCTTTTGCTTTGTCTGAGATCATAATTGCTATCTCTACCTTTTGTTTTAAATTTCAGTTGAAGCTTAATAGATTCTGCTCCAGTCCTTTATTTTGATTCTGTGTGTGTCTTTCTGTTTCGTGTGTTTCTTATACACAAAATATTGTTGGATTCTAGTTTCTAATCCATTATGTTCTTTTTAGCTAATCACATTCACATTCAATTATGATTACTAACTGTGCATTTCCCTCCATTCTATTTTCTTCTGCTTATCTTCTCTCTTCTTTATATTCTTTCCCTTCTCAAAAGCCTATTTTGCTTCTGACCAATGCCTCCCTTGATCCACCCTCCCTTTTATCATCTCGCCCCTTTTATCCCCTTCCTCTTTTATTGGGTAAGTTACATAATCTGTAACCAATTGAGTGTGTCTATATATTCTTCCCTCTTTGAACCAATTCTAAGTTGAAGCATTGCTGTCCACTTCCACCCACTTTCTCCTCCATTATAAAAACTCTTCCTTGTGTGCCTCTTTTATTTGAGAACATATTTTTCCCATTCTACCTCTCCCTTTCCCCTTCTCCCAGTGTATCCCTCTTTCTCTACACTTCATTTTATTTGTTTGGGGTTTTTTGGAGATCATTCCAAAAAAATCAACTCACATACATACTCTTTATAATAATAATAAACAGATCAATATTTAGGGCTCTTAGAGACTATTTATTTGGATACCCTTAATTTATATTTACAGATAAGTTTTAAAGAGATTGAATGATTTGGCAGAGGTGACACAACCAATAAATTACAGAACCAAGACTAGAACCCAGGATTTTTTGCTCCCAATTCAGTGCTCACTCCATAAAGCTTTACTAGACTACTCAATGCAATGCCCTGTTTATTATTATAAGGTCATCATAATAGCTTTTCATAGTCAAGTTCTTTTTTTTTCTCATTTCCCCACTCTATTGCTTGACTTTGAACTTTATGTTAAAGTTGATTCTGCTTTCCTCAGGGTGGGGAAGCAGTATACCAAGCTTTAGGCTTTTTTTTTTCTGCTGCTGTTTTTTAGAACTAGTTCTGCAGCTTCCAAGATGGTGTTATCCTATGAGAGGTGTGGTTGCTGCTGTCTTTGTCTGCTCTCTGGTCTTTACCTGAGATCCCTGTGGGTCCCTGCCCTCCTGCAGCTGCAAGTACTAGTACTCATTTCCACCCTGTAACTATAACCCAGAACTACTTATGGGCAATGGAGTTGCCAATCAGCTTCAGGTGCACCCAGTGCCAGCAATGACTTCCCTATAATGTCTTTCTGACCAGTTCTCTGATACCTTTTTTAGTCTGTAGGCTGAGTGCTCCTGAAGGTACTGCTGCTGATGTCATGGCCTCTTCCAAGGCTCACCCCTCATGCTCCTTCTGTGTTCTGGGCTTGTACCTACCCCTGTGTTACAAACTTCTGCTATAGATCTCCCAAGTTATCTTATACTGGAAAAAAAATAACCTCCTCTGATCTTTTCCTGGTTCTGTTAATGCAAAATTTGATTTGAGGCAATATTGTAAAGTTGCTTAGAAGGAAATGTTTGGACAGCTGAGTTGGGTTCTGGCCTTTACTCCTCCATCTTGGCTCCATCACTTCCAAATATTAAGGACTTCCATAAGTCTTATCTATAACACAACCAATCAACTCTTCAATACAGTCCACCATTCTCTCAATATGATGTGTATCTAGAGACCAGTGAAATATCACAACAGCCAAGTAGCTCTTGTCCAGCAAGCTCAAATTTAGTCACTTGGAATGGGTAGCCAGAATAAAGAATTCATGAAAAACATTAAGTAATGGATATATTGTTCTTTGGGGTTGGTGATGAGTGACACCATGATGAAATATTGGCACAGCTCTTTTTGAACCAAAGCATCATGAGATCTAGGGAACAAAGAATCCAACTGGCAAATAATTATAGACCTTGCAAGAAATGTTACCAAGCTGATTACATGCACAGAAGAAAGATTCTAGTTTGGAAAATACTGTATGTTAAACATCATCCACTCTGTGAAAAAGCAATGGTGTCATATTAATGCCTTACTTATATAGCATTTTACATTTTTCCATGTACTTTCATACCACTGAATTTGTGAGGTAGGTAAGTCTGACACTATTCCTTTTTTCAAGGAGAAGAAACTGAGGCTTAATTTAAGTGATTTATCAAGGATAAGTGATCTGGCAAGGTTAGATTCTTCTGAGTTCCACTGCCTCTCCATTATTGGTACTGCTATCTTAAAGTCAAAAGGAAATAGATATTTAGACTTAGTTTAAATAGAAAGAGAAACCAGATCAATATTGTTTAGGGCCCTTAGAGACTATTTATTTGGATACCCTTAATTTATATTTGCAAATGAGCTTTAGAGAGATTGAATGATTTGGCAGAGGTGACACAACCAATAAATCACAGAAGCAAGACTAGAACCCAGGATTTTTTACTCTTAATTCAGTGCTCATTCCATAAAACTTTATTAGATTACTCAATGTAAGGCCTTGCGTTATATATCATGAGAGGATATAAAGATGAATGAAACATGATCTGTGGCCTCCAGGTGCTTTTACATCTTCTGTCCAATCCTGAATATGCCCAAGTACCTCACCTTAAATGCCTCAAATAATGGAGGAGTTGAGTTCTAATGCTATCTCTGGTCTCTTCTTTGCAGCCAATTGTTCACCACTGCTTGAGTAATATTAAAATACTGCTCCAAGCATACCATTCATTTGCTTATAAGGTAGAAACTTCTGATGCTAGGGCCCCTATGGGCTCTAGACACAGCTGAGTGCTCCTGAAACTACTGCTGCTGATGTCATGGCCTCTTCCAAGGCTCACCCCACTTGTCCCCACTACATACTACCCAAGATCAATTCATTTCTCCTCTCTCTTCCCCACCTCCCACTCATTCACACATGGGAACTCACACACATTTTTGTGTTATTTCCTACTTATCTTTACTTGCTGTGCTCCTATAAGGTCTTATCATATTTGAGGTGTTCCATAATCTGGTTCTAATTTAATTTTCTGGCTTTGTATCTTGTTATTCTCATTAACATAATCCAAATACCATTTAAATTAGACTGCCCTTCATCCTCTCTTCTTATCCTACCCATTGCTGGGTCCACCCTGTATATGCCTCCCTGCCTCTATACTTGGGATAGATCTCCCATCATGCTCCACTGAAATCTTTCTTTCAAGGCCCAAATCAATTGCCATTTCTTACATAAATCCTTCTCTTATCCCACCTCCCAGATAAAAAATTTCCCCTTCACCCTCATATTTTTAATAAAATGTGTCTGAATATTTCTTTTATATATATGACACTCCCCCTTGTATCATTGTTATTTATCTATATCTCTCTTCCCTCTAGACCACTCATTAATTGAAAGATTTATTATCGTATCCTTAATGCCTAATACAATACCCTATATGGAGTAACAATAGAAAAATGATAATTATAATAATAGGTAGCATTTATATAATGAACTAATGTTTGAAAATCTCTTTATAAATTTTATCACATTTGATCTTCACAATAACTCTGTGTGGCAAGTGTTATCATTATCTTCATTTTACCAATGAAAAAATTGAGCCTGAGGGATATTAAGTGACTTGCCCAGCATCACGTACCTAGTAAGTTTCTGAGGTTGGATTTGAACACAGTTTTTCCTGATGCCAAGTCCACTTAGTTGCTTAATAAATGTTCATCGAACTGAACAGATTAAACAATGCATGCATCTTTCACAATGAATAAATTTCATGCCACAGGTGATACAAAGAGAAGACTAGAAAAGCTCAGAAGGAAAGAATTTAAATGAGAATCTGTAAAGAGATTCTCTGAGTATAAACAGTTATATATTTTGATAAAATAACTCTCAAGTCCCTATGCCTTTCTGTAGTTATAGAAAACCAGACTATTGCTGCATCTGTTACAATTATTGTCTTGTTTCTTATGTTTTATATTAAAAAAAAAACCAAAAAACAAAATTTTTGCATCCCTCCAAAATCTGTGAGAAGACTTACTGAGATAATACTTCCAAAACTATACATATAAATTTATTCAAGGTTTGAATCTAGTAGGGGAAAAAAGACTTTTTATCCTGTGTATATAAATTGTAAAATCAAGTCACAGCAATCTTGTTCACAGCTGCTAGCTTGCTACAATCTCATTCACAGTGGGCTGCCACTGGATGGCTGGTACTGTTCTGTTTTCACTCTAGCTGAGAATGTTGGAGATTTGGGACGTTTGTCCCCACTACATACTTCCCAAGATCAATTCATTTCTCTTCTCTCTTCCCCACCTCCCACTCATTCACACATGGGAACTCACACACATTTTTGTGTTATTTCCTACTTATCTTTACCTACTGTGCTCCTATAAGGTCTTGTCGTAAATGCAGGTTCAAAATTTCAGAGTTGCCAGGGACCTCAGAGACCATCTAGTCCAACCTCAAGATGAACAAGAATCTACTCTACCACAGACCCAAAGGTGGTCTTCCATTTATTGATTTAAGAATTCTAGTAAGATGAGAATACACTGCCTCCAAAGGCTACTCATTATACTTCTTGATAGCTCTAATTATTTAGAAATGTTTTCCTATATCAGACTTAAATTTAGCCCCTTGCAACTTACACACATTGTTCCTAGATCTGCCCTCTAAAGTTAACAAGTCTGTTCTATTCTGCAGGATAATACCCCTTCCAATGCCTTTTAACCATGACATGCTTTAAGGCCCTTCACTATCACATTCCAAATTTGTCAATATACTTACTAAAATATCATGACAAAATCAGAATTTTATATTCCAGATATAGCTTATCTAGATAATACAAGATTGTTTTCTCAAATTTTTGTTAAGCCATACCTCCTCACTTCCAACTCAGATTCTTCATTTTGTACTTGGGAAATCAATTAAATACAAATGATGATAATGGGATCTAGAGCCTTCAAAAAGGAAAAACCTTGGACTTTCCCACATGGCCAAATCTGTGGCATTCCCCTGAGGCTATACTCCCATTAACTGGGTTTTCATTGTGGCTATGCCCAATCTGTTACCCTTAACCTAGCCTAGACCTCCCTATGTCCCCTGGCCACTTCCCACCCTTAATGCTATCTAGGCTCCATTCTCCCTTGGCCACATGGTCCAGGTCCCTGGAGTTCTATTAATTCATAGACTACTTGGCTACTCCTAGATCCCTTCCATGATCTTTCTATATATAAGGTCCATCTTGTCTCCATTAAGATGCTTAGATTCTTATAATCTAGCCACTGCTGAGACTCTTAAAATCTAGCCAATAGCTCACTAATGTTCAGACTCCTTAAGGTTCTGCTCAATATGACGGATATTGTAATAAACCATGTCTTTGGCTGAAAGAAGGCTTGAGTCGAATTCTTTTGGGATGGACCTGCATGTTGTGATATTGGGATCCCAGCACCCCTCAAACCTTAAACCGCAACAGACACATACTATATACATATACATACACACACACATGCACATACATACATATATACAGAGGATCAGGGTTAAGACCTGCCTCTAACACTATCTGTATAACTTTAGAGGTAAATCACATAATATCCCTGGAGCTCCATTTCTTTATAAAAGAAGGGGCTTGGACTAGATAGCTTTTGACTTTTCTTTGAGTTAGAGATCTATAATCCTACTTTATATGTGTTCTTATAAAGTACTCTCATATTTGGCCCAGAAGTAAGATTTTTTCAGATCACCTAATGTTTTAATGATCCCTCCTAGATGGGTATCACCTGTATATTTTTAAAGAATGCCATATCAACCTTTATCCAAATCATTAATAAAAATGTCAATGAGGCATAGTGCCATGCACCATGGGGGTGGGCACCTACCAGGAAGGCTGGGTCTGGCAGATCTCTTGAATTCAGGAGTTCTGAGTTCTGGTAGACTATATTAATCAAGTCTTTACACTAAGTCCAGAATGAATTTGGTGAGCCACTGGGACCACATACTAAGGAGATTCTCTAAGGAGAGGGAAATTAGCCCAGGCTAGAAGTAGAGTAAGGGAAAGATGATCAGCAGTGGTAGCAACTGTATGAATAGCCCTTGACCTTCCAGCATGGGCAAAATTGGCATTTTGGACTTGATGTGTTGATGACAGCTTACATTTAATGTATAAAAAAACTGAGCTTATTTTATTTTCCCCAAAACTCACTTCTTCCTAACTTCCCTATAACTTTTCAGGTCACCACCATCTTCTTCCCCGTCACCCAGGCTCTAAACCTCAGTGTCATCCTTGATTTCCCATACCAATATCTCATTCCCTAATATCAAATACCATCATTTCTACTTTGGTAACACATTTCACATATGCCCCCTCTCCCTCCATTGATATTGCCAACATACTAGTTCAGGTCCTTATCACCTACCTTCCCCATCACAATCTGGATATATCACTGGTCTGCATAAGCAAATGAATAGGAATTTTGGGGGAGTTAGGTGCAAGATACAGGTGACACGCAAAGGCCAGCAAATGACACAGAGCCTCTGACCAAATACGTAAACCAGATTTTAAAATAAAGTACTGTAAACACTCCATTAAAAAAAAGAAAGAAAAAAAAATAGATCTCTTTTCTTGTATGAAGGGAGAGCCAAAAAATTTTATGTGGATTTTCCAGGTCACAGGGGCACCTGACCCTAACCCCCATAATATGGAATAGATAACTATGCCTGCAATAGCCTGCTTTTTGGTCTCAAGTCTCTCCTTGCTCTAGTCTATCTCCACTTGGCTGTCAAATTCATCTTAATGTCCAAGTCTGATTATGCTACTTTGTCCCACCACTCATTCAATCAACCCTAGTAGGTCCCAATTGCCTCCAGGATCAAATATAAGATCCTCAGTTTGGTCTTTCAAATCTTCCATAATCTGAATCCTTCCTATCTATCCATTTTTCTTCACATCCGACCAGGTACTCAGTGATCTAGAGGCACTGAATTCCTTGCTGTTCCTCACACTAGGTACTTCATCTTCCAGCTGTTGAGATTTAGGGGTTTAAGGGTTTAGGTGTGCTGGGACACCAAAATAGCAATGCAGGTTCTGCCTGAATGAATTTGACCCAAGCCTTCTTTCAGCTAAAGACAAGGTTTATTAAAGATCCTTCATATTGGCCAGACTCTTAAGGAATCTGAACATTTGTGATACTCCTATTGACAAGTGGGCTAGATTGAATCTGAGCCCCTTAATGGAGACAAGATGGATCTTATATACAGAAAGACTGTGGGAGGGATCTAGGAATGGCCAAGTAGTTTGGGGTGACTGGAGGAGGGGGTCTAGGGAAAATCTTAATGGGAGAGGCCAGTAGGCTGGGGTGACTGGAGGCCAATGCCTTGGCCAAGAGAATGGGTCTAGATAAGATCAAGGGTGGGAAGTAGCCTGAGGCAATCCATACGTAATAGACAAAGAAAGGCTGGGCTAGGTTAAGTGTAACAGAGAACTGGACATGGGGATAAGGAAAGGCCAGTTGATAGGACTAAGGGGAATGCCAGAGACTTATTTGATCAAGTGCGAAAATACAAGGAGAGTTCAATGTGGGGTTTTCCAGGGCCAGACAAATGAGACCCAAATTCTTTTTGGGGTAAGAGGCCAAATTCTTTGTTTGGACCCTACCCTGTCACAACCACAGGCATTTTTACTTGTTGTCTTCCATGTGTAGAAATTTCTTTTCTTTTTCCACACCTCCTAGATTTTCTATCTTCTTTTAAGTGTTAGTTAAAAGACTTAAGGTTATTCCTAAAAGGTCAGCCACACCTCAGATTATATTTCTCTCTGACGCTTTACAATACACATGCACTTCTAGATATTCAATAAAAACCCCTTTAATAATATGTTCTAGGATTTTGTGACATATCAAATATTTTTTCAACATCAAATGCTAAAATATTTTTACTCACAGTAGGCAAATATGTCACTGAATTATTGGAATTCATGAAGTATAGGACAATGTAGGCTCATTCTTTAATTGTCCTTTGGAATCTTCCAATTGACTCAAATTATTACTTATTCCATTATATTGACAAATTATAAATAAAACCACACAAGTGAAGAGAACTTTTTAATGTGACCAAAATGTCATTTGGAATTCTTTATTTTAAAATGAGGATTCCCCCCCACACTTTTTTTCCATATATTTGTATCCATACCTCATTAGATTTAGAGCTAGAAGAGACTCTGAAGGTCATCTAATCCAACTTGCTCATTTTATAGATAAGAAAACTGGGACCCAGGGAGGTTAAATAACTTGTTCAAGGTCACATAAGGAGTAAGCACCAGAGATAGAGTTTAAGTCCAGGTCCTGATTATAGACCCAGTTGTTCTTTCTGTTATGTGGAGTTGCCTCCACACCGATTTTCTCAGTGTGGGTACTCTGCATTGGTACAGGATGAAGTACTTCTTTGACTTTGTAGATGGCCTTTGTGAGTTTCTGTTGTTGAAAAAGAAATCACGTGGATGCTAAAACTTCTATTTAGGAGTCACTCTGAACTTAACTAGTAGATGATTAACATGGATAATAAACACTCATTTCACTGGATCCATCTTTGAAAGAGTTCCAGGTTTTACAGAGGTTATTCTATATTAGCATCAACTTTGAGAAACCATGGTCACTTCTGTGCGTCAATGAAACAAGCAGTGAAAAGGACTTTGAGGGAAAATTATTTAATGTAAAAGATAAAAATTAAGAAAATCTAATCAAATACACCAATTCCAAATGTAGAACGTAAGATAAAAATAGCAAATGTGGAAAATCTGAAGGGTTGAGGTATTGTTAATATATTGAACGATGAAATAAAAATTCAGGAGAGACATCAGAGAGTGGGGAAAAGAATGTATTTCAATTCAGAAATCCCACCTCTGTTATCTGTACCTATGTCATCTTGGGTAAGCCATTCTACTCCCCCAGGCTTTGGTTGTTTTTTGTGTAAAATGAGAAAGTTAGAATAGATGATCTCTAAGAACTGTTCAAGATCAATATATATGATCTATGATCCTAATCTAATTTAGACCTAATCAACAACATCCCCTGTATCATAGTTGGCAAAGGATCATACATTTTTGATTGAAGACTTCTATTAAGATGGAAGCTTTATAGTGTTGCTATAACAAGATCAAACTTAATAGGAATAAATATAAAGCCTCGCACTTAGGTTAAAACATCAGAAGTTTTAACTCACACAATAAGGACAAATTTAAACACACAGCAACAGCACAAATATAAGATAAAGAAGATCAGATTATTCATATGGAAAGACCTAAGGGTATTATTCATTGAACACACCCTCACTATGACCTAAATTAAAGGTTTTGATATTGCTTATAGAAATTTGTGTGCCCTAATTTTGATTAGGTTTTCAGTTGGAGACAAGAAGGAAAAAAATTTCCAGCAAGTTACATCTATGTGTCTGTCTTATATTGTCTACATTTTGTGTTTGGCAAATGCTGCTAACTTCTTCCTGTGGCCTCATCAGTCAAAGAAAAAAGAGTGTATTTTTTGAGAAACTTTAAGTCTTCAAAAAGATAGTCTCCCCACCCCTCTGTCTTTCCATTTCTAGTTCTGGCTAAGTTGCGTACGTATATAAGAGACTCAGATAAAAAAGGAAAGGAATCTTTATTACCATTCTGTAGAAATTTATAGCATTATGAACTACAGACAAAAATCTTTGATTAAATTGTAAAAGCTTTGTTGTAGATTTCCAAATTATGGTAATTACCAAAACATCTTACTAGACTTTGGAAGTTTGAAGATGAAGTTAAATGCATATAGTCTTGCTTAACTTCCTGTACCACAATAGAGGCACCAGGGTATAAACAGACCTAAAGTTAGTTTGGAATAATTCAGTAGAATTTAATTGTTTAGGTAAAGTAGTATGATGTAGATTCAGTGAAATGTTAGACTAGTATATAGCTGGAAATAAGATAAGATGAACTCAAGAGGGCAAAATTTATACGTACACACATGTACACACACAGAGAAACACACATATATTTGCAAGAAAGAAGGTTTAAGTAAGTAAAGATGGAAGGAGAATGAGTCTAGAAGGGAAAGGAAGGTGGAGCCTTTTATATTGATTATGTGAGTGAAGGATAATGTGAGAGAAGGATTTAGAGTTGTGAAAGTGATTTGAGAAAGGATAATTCTATTGAAGTAAGAGAAATTTTGGAAAGTTTGAGAAAAATGCCTCTTTGAAAAGTGTGGAATGTGTTCTTCAGTACCTTCTTCCCCCAGCCCCAGTCATTTTAAGAAGTACCCATTTCTCTTTATCCCATCTGATAAGACACTTAGTAGAAGCTTAACAAATGCTAATTAACTAGCTGACTGGTAAAGATGATAATTGTTTGTTTGTTTGTTTTGGGGGGGGATCTGGTATAGATAGTTATGCTAAAGACCTTTGTAAAAAAAATGAGTACTCTTTTTCCTGTCCTCTTTGACCTTCCTTGGGTTGCAACTGAAAAGTCTTGGGGTAAAGTGAAACATACCTTTTATCTGCCCTCCTAAGGTAACTCTGTGAAGTGAGGTTAGGTTGAAAAAACAAAGGAATAAATTTGTTCATTAGGTCTTTTTTTTTTATCTGTTTTCTAATAGTATTTTTCCCTAGTTATATGTCCAGAAAATTTTTAGCATTCATTTTTACAAGATTTTGAGTTCCAAATTTTTCTCTCTCCCTCCCTCCCTTCCACTTTGAATCAGTTCATACAAGTCTTTCACTTAACCACGTTGCCCAAAAAAAAAAAAAAAAACAAAACTTCAGAATGGTTGGATCAGCTCACAATTCCAACAGAGCATTAGGGTCCCTATTTTTCCACATCCTCTCCAACATTTACCATTTTCCTTTTTTGTCATATTAGACAATCTGGTAGGTGTGAGGTGGTATCACAGAGTTGTTTTAATTGGAATTTCTCTGATCAAAAGTGATTTAGAGCACTTCTTCATATACCTACAGATAGCTTTGATTACTTTATCTGAAAACTGCCTGTTCATCACCTTTGACTATTTCTCAATTGAAGAATGATTCTTATTTCTATAGATTTGACTCAATTCTCTATATATTTGAGAAATGAGGCCTTTTTTGAGAGAAATTTGCTCACAGTTATGATTACTAACTGGGTATTTTCCTCCATCTTATTTCCCCCTGTTTATCCTACTTTATCTCTCCTTTCACATAGTCCAGCCTCAAGTGTTTTGCTTCTGACTATTGCCTCCTCCAGTCTGCCCTCCCCTCAATCACTTCTTTTATCCTCTCTTCCTCCTACTTTCCTATAGGGTAAGATAGGCTTCTAACCCCAACTGGGTGTGCATATTATTCCTTCTTTGAGCCAATTCCAATGAGGATAAGATTCCAGTGTTTCCCTCCACCTTCCCTATCTTCCCCTCAATTGTAAAACTCTTCCTTTCACACTTCCCTTTTTGTGAGTTAATATACCTCATTTTACCTCTCCCTTTCCCTTTTCTCAATGCATTCTTCTTTTTTACCCTTATTTTTTTATGTCATATCATCATATTCAACTCATGCTCTCAGTCTATACATACTCCTTTTAATTGCCTCAATAATGAGGAAGTTCTTAGGAGTTTCAACTATCATCTTTCCATGTAGTAATGCAAATAGCCTAACTTTATTGAATTCTTTGATTTATTTTTCCTCTTTACCTTTTTATGCTACTCTTGATTCTTGTATTTGAAAGTCAAATTTTCTGGGGCAGCTAGGTGGCGCAGTGGGTAGAGTACTGGCCCTGAAGTCAGGAGGACCTGAATTCAAATCTGAGCCCAGACCAAACACTTGACACTTACTAGCTGTGTGACCATGGGCAAGTCACTTAACCCCAATTGCCTAAACAAAAAACAAAATGTCAAATTTTCTGTGCAGCTCTGGTCTTTTCATCAGGAATGCTTGAAAGTCTTTTATTTCATTCAATGTTTATATTTCACCCTGAAGGAACATGCTTATTTTTGGTGATTCTTGGTTATGATGGTGGTATTCCTAGCTCCTTTGCCCTCTGGAATATCACATTCCAAGCCTTCCAATAATTTAATGAAGAAGCTGCTAAATCTTGAGCTCCCTTGACTGTGACTCTACAATATTTGAATTGTTTCTGTCTGGCTGCTTGCAATATGTTCTACTTGACCTGGGAACTCTGGAATTTGGCTATAATAATCCTGGGAGTTTTCATTTTGGGATCTCTTTCAGGAGGTGATGGATGAATTCTTTCAATTTCTATTTTACCCTCTGGTTCTAGAATATTAGGGTAATTTTCTTTGATAATTTCTTCAAAAATGATGTCTAGGCTCTTTTTTTACTCATGGCTTTCAGGTAGTCTAATAATTCTTAAATTATCTCTCCTGGATCTATTTTCCAGGTCAGTTGTTTTTCTGGTGAAATATTTCACATTCTACTTTTTTCATTCTTTTGATTTTGTTCAATTGTTTCTTGATGTCTGATGGAGTCATTAGCTTTTTTTTTTGACCAATTCTAATTTTTAATGAATTACTTTCTTCAGTGAGCTTTTGTACCTCCTTTTCCATTTGGCCAATTTTGCTTTTTAGGGAGTTCTTCTCTTCAGTGGATTTTTTTTTTTTTGCCTCTTTTTGCCTATCTTTTAAGTTGTGTTGGGCTGGAAAATTGTTTCACTTCATCCCATTTTGTAGGTTCTGCCACTAGACAATTTGTTTTGACACAAATTCTAAAACACAACACAATTGTGTTTAAAACACAAATCTAAAGTTGTTTGGGGGGGGAATTTGGGAGAACTCAGGTGAATCCCTGACTTTCCTCTGCCATCTTGGTTTCACTCACCTAGTGCTAAGCTTTTCCAGGAATATAGAACTTTAGTGCTGCTCAAAACTGTTCTTGGAAATACCATAAAATGTTCTGGAATAGCTTGTGGTCAGTCCCTTTTAGTTTAGTCATGCTTTGGCTAATCAGAGAGAAGAAACATCTTTTTTTTTTTTGTTTAAGATTATGTAATTTTATTTGTATTTCATTATTGATTATCAGAAAGCCTTGGTTATTACCATTCAGGGTTCTTATGGGGCCCTGGACCAGATTTGTTATGCAACTGCTATCCTTGCTAATAAATCAATATGCTCAGATTTCACTTTTTAATTTTCTCAAAAATTTTATCCTGACATGTCATTTTGACAAGGGAATATCCAAAGGAGTCTTCCATTAATTCTGGACCAGTACTAGGTAGAATGGATAAAGGCTTAATAGTCCTGGGACAGCAACACTAAGACAGTAGCCAAAGGTTGACTGGATGTGATGGGTAATTTTTCAGAGTTCAATAGGGGAGGGAATCAGCATTTGTATAGTGCCTACTATGTGCTGGGACCTGTGCTTGGGGCCTTCACAAATACTATCTCATTTGATCCTCACAATATCCCTGTTGAGGCAGGTGCTATATTATTATCTCATTTTATTGTTGAAGAAACTGAGATAAACAGAAGTTAAGTGACTTGCCCAGGGTCACACAGCTAGTAAGTATCTGAGGCCAGATTAGAAGTCAGTCTTTCTACTACAGGCCCAGTGCTTTATATACTATGTCCCTAGCTGCCTCCAAAAGGTAAAGAATTATGAGGATTTATTAGGTAGTAGCTGGGAAAGAAAGAGAATGAGGAAAAAATGTTTTAAAGAGATAGGACAAAAGAGAGGCAGTAAAGAAAAAAAATAAGGAAATGGGCTAGAGAAAATAGAGAAAAAAGTTTAATAATCCCTCACATATATGTATACATACCCACACATAGGAATATACATATGTAGACACATTTATACATAAAATATATGTACACATGGGTGTGTGCATGTGCATATATATGTATATATACATACACATATATGCAGACATAAATAGGCAACTAGGTGGTGCAGTGGATATAAATCATAGAGACAAGAAGACCTGAGTTCAAATCTGGCCTCAGTTTCCTTATCTGTAAAATGAGTTTGATAATAGTACTTATCTTCCAAAGTTGTCAGGACCAAATGAAATAACAAATGTAAAGTACTTAGTACAGTGCTTGGCACATAGCAAGCACTATGTGTGTCACCTTATTATATGTATCCATATATACTTATATGCATATGTATGTGTATATGTATATCCATCTGTGTATGTACATGGGTATATGCACACATATATGCAGCTGACCTTGCAAGTTCTTCTTTGAATTACTGCACTGAATGTTTACAAAGCACATCCTGACATTCTAGTTGTCCTTTTGTTTTCCAAGAAAATACAATATTCTTGGACAGCAGTTCCATGGAAAACAACTGTTGCTGCGCTTTGATCTACTTAGATAGAAAGTCTTGGACTTGAGAAGTTACTGCATGGACAATCCTGTTTAAAAAGATTGTATTTCCTCTCCATTTTTTTGTAGTTGTTTTCCCAAAACTAGATAATTTATCTATTTATTTATTTGCCTGATTGCTTATTTATTTATGTATTTATTTGCTGTTCCAAAGTACTCTCTCTGAGACAGGATGCCTTCTGAACTCTTGGAAACAAACCAGAAACAAAGCTAGGCCAAAGTTTTATTTTGGATAGAGCACCATCACTGAAGTCAGGAGGACCTGAGTTCAAATGTGGCCTCAGACCAAACACTTGACACTAGCTGTGTAATTCTGGGCAAGTCACTTAACCCCAATTGCCTAAAAAAAACAAACAAAAAAAACAAAAACAAAGTTTTATTTTAAGGTCATTGATGAACAGTTGTTAAGGAGTTTGCAAAACCACTTATTCTTTGAAAGGAATTGATGGGGGAGCTACATCCTTAATTAAAGTTCCATATTTTGTCTTCTGAACAACTTTAAGGATCAATTTTATATTAAAAACAGGAAAGCCTGACTTTCTTAGTTGTAGAAAGTTATATTTGTCCTTTCAATTTCCAGTCTTCTCTAAAAGAAGCTTTCCTTCAGTCAGGAGAAATTCTACAGAAAGTTTATTTCATTGGGAAAAAAAGGTATTGGAAACCATGGAAGTTGCTTTTGAACTAAACAAAAAACGTGAGTAATTGTAATTATCCTTATAATTTAACTAAATGTCTTACTTTTCTAAGGCTTAGGCAGCATCAAGAATGGCATTTCTACTAGGGCCCCAATTTTGCAATAAGGGAGATCTGAGTCCAAGCATTGTTTCTGATGTGTATTAGCTGTGTACAAGCCACTTAACTCCTCAGTACTCCTGGGGAACTCTAAAACTAAAAGTCTCTGATCTCTCTCAGGAGAGGAAATTTAAACCACAGATTTAGTTAGACTCCTATCTCAAAATAAAAAAGTCTTTTGGAGAAATCCTCTCATTTGGTGACCTCAGAATTACATGAAGGGAAACTTTTACAAACTACTTCCATTTTTTCCTATATTTTATTTACTTCTGGCTCTCTTCCATTGTCCTCCACTAGAATGATTTGGTTGGGTACCTGAAGAACCTAGTGCCCAAATAACCACTAATTCTTTCTGCAAACAAAGGAGAACTCTTATGTCCACTCAAGGTCCCAGGTGTCTCCTCTTCCAGTCACCTTCACGTTCAGACTGCATAATTTACTGATCTTGATGGCTTTGCCTTATTCACCTAGATGTCTAGGGGGTGCCACAATACACCTGTCTTGCACGCTGTAGACCAAGCAGGTCAGGACTGCGGTTGCTCTAGTGATCTCTCTACCTGCTTTGGGACTTCCCCGGGACTGAGCTCTCAGGTCACCGCTAAAATCCGGAAAAAGCGGGAGCGAATGCCCTTAGTCCAGGGAAAGTCTGTATGACTGTTGAGCTGGGCATGCTCAGTTAGTCAGGGCAGGTTTGGGGCGCTAGTAGGAAGCTTTTACACTGTAGCCTGGCTGGCCCATGAAGCCTCTCTTCCTTCCTCTTTCTTTTCTTTCTACCTCCCTCCTGCCGCCTGCCCTTCTTTTCTCCTCCCTTACACACACACACACACACACACACACACACACACACACACACACACACACACACACACATACACACATGCCGGGAGGCATACACAAGGGCATTCATCAGTCCTCCACCTCCCCTCCCAGCCTTCGCCGCCTCCTCCTCCTACTCTGGCTGCGGCTGGCGAGGACACGTCAAGGGAAATAAATAAATAAATAAATCCATTCACCCTGTGACAGCGAAAAGAACCGGCTGCGGCGGGGGGGCACGCACAACGCCGAGCGCCCACCCACTCACCGCGAGCTAGAGACCAGGTAAAGTAAGTACACACCGGGTGCAACAGGGAGGAGGAGGTGGAAGAGGATGTGAACGGAGACCTCCGGTGCTCGCAGATGCCCTTAAGGAGAAAGGCTGCGCGCGTGTGTACTAAGAATGCCCATTGCGTGCACGATGTAACATACATGCTACTGGAGTGCTGGGAGGGGAGTCCATATATAGGCAAAAAGCTGAAGCTGCCCCCAGAGGAGTGTGTGTGTGTGTGTGTGTGTGTGTGTGTGTGTGTGTGTTTGTGTGTGCGCGCGCGCCTGTATATGTAATGAGCACGCTCACACCCGGCACGGGGGTCTCCAGCACTGTTTGAACTGGCGCGCTTGTGAGTGGGAGGGAAGGGGAGGGGGGTCCCATACAAGAACTACTGCCAATCTTGGGTGTGCTCCTGAAGGCGTGTATTTGGAGTAAGGACTGGGCCCCCGATCAATTCTTGGCTAGGAAGTGGTGTGGAGATGTGGTATTTTGCACAGGAGATTCCCTAGCCCTTTCGCCTCAGGACTCCTGGTATTGTGTGTCTCCCAGCTGCTAGTTTGACATTGTGTATCTCGTGCTTGCATCTCACAAGCATCTTACACCAGCAACCGGGACGTAGGCAGGCAAGGGCGATTGCTCACGAGGATGGCGCTGGTGCAGCAAAGGGGAGGAGGGGTGGTTCGGCTTCATTTTCAGCAAAGACCCAGCTGATTGGGGCGAGGAGGGCGTCTGGGAATGAGAGTCTTGAATCGTCTCTTTTCTCTGCCTCTACTGGAGAATGGGAGTGGGGGATGGGGAGGTGGATAGAAGGTGTGTGCCTGGGATGAAAGAGGCTCCACCAATGGGCTGGAGACCTCGTGAGGGGCCTGCGGAGGAAGGGGAAAGACTACTGAGATGGACCCCAGCAGCTGCCGCAGTAGCTAAGGCAGGGAAGGGCTGGCTTCCGCCAACTCCTCACAAGTAGGACCACGCGCTTCTCTGGGACCAGCTGTGTGGAGCTGGCTGCCTCTGATTCCCGGCCAGGTGGCTGTGTCTCTCACGTGCGAGTGTCCTCATCTCTCTGGCGACTGTCGCGAGGCCTATTGTCTCCGCCCCTTTTTCCCCCAGTCTGTCTCGTCTTTGCTCCGCCAAAGGGTATATTGGGTGCCCTGGCCCTGGCTGGCAAAGGCACAAGTCCGCCGAGTCATTTCGGTGGCCGCCTTTTTCCCTTAAGGCTGGGACTGGGATTTTGTGATTGCACAGAAGGGGGTGGAGGATAGAAGAGAGGGCAAATGAGGAAAGGTTTCTGGAAGGCTGTTCCGTCTCCCGCCTTCCTACACACACTATCTGCCTGTCCTTCCTGGCTCTAGAGGCAGGGCTAGGCCAGGCCAAGGGCGGGAGTGCGCAACAAGCAATGAGTTTAGCTGTACGTTATTATCTCATGGACCCCTCCCTCGGGCTGGCCAATAGGAAGCGGCCCATGGGAGTTAGAGGGGAAAGGATGATGAGGACATGAGAGTGGAGGTTGGGAAAGAGGGAGAGGGGGACACTGGATGCCCTTTTCCTGGCAGTTAGACTGGGGAGCCTTGTGGATCTCAGCCCAACCACCGAATTCAGACGGCAGCAAACTTGTAAGAGGCATGTTGAGCTGGATTTGCTGTGTCATTGAGACATCAAATACTAGGGCAAATCCAGAGCAGGAATGAAAACACCGAGTCAGATTAATTCAGTTAGCCAATTAGTCCAGTCCTCTGCCTCTAAGGTACGACTATACTCAGCCATATTAACCCAAAAAGGCATTTGAAAATGACTTCTGGAAAAGGGGATTTTGTAACTTCCTTCCATAACCTAATCCTAACTCAGAAGGGTAGCTTCTCCTTTCCAGATTCAATTCAATTCAGCTAACATTACCTAGTGTGGATAAAACACTATCCCTACTTTTACTATGCCAAATGGTACCCTAGGGATTTAGATAAATTTGATATGACTCTACCAAATCCCCCTTTTACAGTGAAACTGGAACTTTAATATAAGAGTCAAACATTATCTCCAATCTAATCCCAAACAAAAACAGAAACAAAACACTTTGGGAGGAAAGGAGGGGTAAATATTATATCCATTTTACAGAGAAGCCCACTTGACAGAACACATCTCATTAGTGCTACATAAGTCAGTGATGGATAAAAACAGGATTAGAATGAGGTTTCCTGATTGCTAATTCAATTTGGAATCTACTAAATGATCCTGCCTCTTATGCTATTGAACTTTCATCCCATTTTTCCATCTTCTTAAAGTGATACTTATCCTAAAAGTCACTGCAGGAAATGAGCAGTGGTAGTAATAAATTACTTTTATATAACACTCTAAGAATTATGATTTTTTTTAAATATACCTCTCAAATAGGCAGTATTATAGTTCCCATTTTATAGATAAAGAATCTGAGTCATGGAAGGTTAAGTTATATGTGATCCATGGTCACATAAAGAGTTATTAAACAAGGAAACTGCTATTCAAAATAAGATTTTAAGATGTCTAACTCAGCACTTTTTAAAAAATCCATTGGACATCCTTTGTAAGCAAAGTTTATATAGGAATTAGTGCACAAAATGGTGAGCTTCAGAGAGCTGGAAATTTACAAATATTAAGTCCAATTCTTTACCTTTAGGTGAAGCAATTTATAGCAGGAGACCCTTAGGAGTTAATAGAAACAACAAGATAGAAAATTTTCTGTTTTCTGTGTCTCAGGGGAACATGTACTGAGAAGCCAGAAAACAAGGTACTTTCCATGAATCTTTCTGATTTGCCTGACCCTCTAAAGCAAACTTCTCATCCTTAGCTGCTGTAACCTCTAAAACTTGGGGAGACTACTTTTTTCCCTCTCGACCTCACTTTAATTGTGTCAGCAAATCACTGCATGACTGCACTTCCTTTTCAAAGATGTGCTGGGTTGGAGCCAGAAGCCTCTTTGGAGAACTCTGATTCAGGCCTGAAACTGAGTGAAAGCTTGGCCTCAGGGCAGAGTTTGGAAGGCTCATCAGAAGGTCTTCTTCACCTTAGGCTTTGGGAATAAATGTTGTTTGGCACACAGGCAAGAATTGTGCTCCAAGTG
This sequence comes from Vombatus ursinus, assembly GCF_900497805.2. Lineage (NCBI taxonomy): Eukaryota > Metazoa > Chordata > Mammalia > Diprotodontia > Vombatidae > Vombatus > Vombatus ursinus. The sequence goes on along the minus strand of NW_020950547.1, from coordinate 475,654 downwards.
GGCAGGTTGATTTAATAAATGCCTAATATATGCAAGGTGAGTTTGAAAAAAAGGATCACTATTTTGTGATTTGCTTGATTTTTGACAAAACTGAGTACTTTTGAAATCATGGTTTTCTCATTAGCCATCACAGGGTGTTGTATTGTGCAGTAAGCCATTCAATGAGTATGCTTTCACTGACGTGGTGACCCAGGACATTATCTGCATACTGCACTCTCAAATATTAGTTACTGGCTTGGACTGAATCAAGTCAGCACATATAGTTGGGGTGTGTGTGTATGTGTGTGTGTGTGTGTGTGGCAAGGCAAGAACTAACAGCCTCAAGCCTCTATGTAGTAACTAACCTTTTCTTATGCATGGTAACCTATGTAATGCCCTTGGAACAACTACCAAGTTTTGGTCTTACATAAATGACCACAGTTCTACTCAATCATAATAAAAAGTGAATAGTCTAATAAATACTGTCATTCAAACTGCCTAATTTAGTTTTCCACAAGCACTTCAAGAGTCTGTAATTTCACTGGTGCCAGCAGTATGCCAATGGATGCCTACTGAAATCCCTCCATAGCCTAGCACATGGTCTTCAAGTGTTGCTGTGTGTAGCTGAACCATCTACTACCCTGAAGCCAACTTAGTAAGGAGGGCAGCTAGGTGGTACCATGGATAGAGCCAGTGAGTCTCAAATCAAGAAAACTCATCTTCCTAATTCAAATCTGGTGTCTGACATTTCTTAGCTGTGTGACCCTAGGCAAGTCACCTAACCCTATTTGCCTCAGTTTCCTCATCTGTAAAAAGAGATGAAGAAGGAAGCAGCAAACCATTCCAGTATCTTTGCTAAGAAAATCCCCAGTGGGGTCACGAAGAATTGGGCATGACTGAGAAACAACAGAAGAACTTACTAAGGAACTTCCCCCAGTTTAGTTAGATTGACATATGAATAATTGACATACAGCCCCATCACCTGCTGAAGACTTCAGCTTGGTAAGACCTGATCTTGTGCTCCTTCATCTTGGTTTTCAACAGCAGTAGCACCAAGCATTTGCATAGTGTTTTAAGGTTAACTAAGCATTTCATAGATATTCGTTTGATATTCACAACCACCCTGTAGGTTGATACAATTATTATCCACATTTTATAAATAAGGAAACTCCTACCAACACAAGCTAAGTGACTTGGGCAGGGTCACACACCTAGTAAATATCTTAAGGCCAGATTTGAACTCAGATTTTCCTGATTCCAGTCTCAGAACTCTAACCATTGTACCACCCAGCTGCCTTTTAAGAAATCAGTTACCTCCGCAATTTAATAAAGTGCTTCATTGGAAGCAGTGAAGGGATAAAAATGATTCAAAAAATAAGTTGTGAATATTAGGTGAAAAAGAAATTAACTACAAGTCAATACAAGTTAACTGGATAATGATGAAACAAGGGGAGATTTGTGTGGGTGTATTTGGAAAGGGTGAGGGAGCAAGAATCTATATTACAGGGAAAGATTGGCCACATGAACGTTTTTGAAAATGACTTTTCTGATTTAACTCCAAAAATGCTTTCACAAATGTTTCTATTGGGCAATCACTGAAATCCCAAAAAAGTCCCTGGAAGCCTTGCAGGGCATCTGAGTGGCAGCTATGGGCAGCTGGTCTGAGGAAATTTTATCCAAAACTTTTGAGCAGTTAGTTCAACCAGCCCCCAAACAAAATGTGTATGTATTGCAATGCTCTAAACTAGAAATTCCATTTTGGAAATGCCAGGTTTTTTTTTTTAAAGGCCTTTTCCATGGAAAATAAAGGTCAGATTTTGAATGTGCATATAAATAAGTCATTTCTTTTTTTAATGCATATTTGAAAAATGGTCAGAGATTAAAACAGTTATTTTCTTTTAGAGAGTTTTGTAGCTTAACAGTACAGTAGAATGAAATTTTCAGAACCAATTTCTACTCTGGTTACAGACCTCTGATGATAACTAATATATCTCATATCATGTACTATGTTACTATTAATATAAGCTAATATATTCTAGCAACATGGTGTTGTGAATAGAGACTCTGACTCAGAGGAAGAAAGGCCTAATTTCATTTCCAGATTCTGTCATTTACTAGCTGTGTGATCACATGTAAATCATTTATCTCCTCTGAGCCTCAAGGAACTCTTAATAATAGTTAATTATAGATAGGCAAATTGTTCTGAATTTGGTGGAGGGAGTTACCTTATCCTTGGTGTATTTAAAGCATAGAAGAGGTAGGATTAATCTGAAGAAGCTAGATAAGGGGCAGCTAGGTGGTGTAGTGGGTGGAGCACTGGCTGGGGACCCCCAAAGGACCTGAGTTCAAATTTGACCTTGACACTAATGCTGTGACCCTGGGCAGGTCACTTAACCCCAATTGCCTTCCTCCTTGTAAAAAAAGGAGTCTAGAAAAGAAAAATAATTTTGTATAAATTTTCTAAAACACAAGCTCTTTGAAGGCAGGACATTTTCTGTTAGATTATAAGGACATTCCATTAGTTTATAAGCTCCTGGAGAACAAAGACTATCTTTTTCTTACTTGTATCCCCATCGCTTAGCACCGTGCCTGGAACATAGTAAGTATTTATGATATAATAAATGTTATAATATAATTAACATTTATTGAATTGATGTTTTGATGAAGTGATTTTCAAACATTTTAGGATACTGGAATGCTTTCTAGGAGAAACATTATTTATTATTAATGACTAAAAAGTGTTTGGGGCTGTTATCAAATAATTATGCAATATAAAATTAAATGTGCAATAAAAAATTTAGCAATATATGAAAAAAAGGGTCAAGGTTAAGCTCACTGTATTTGAAGATAGATCACTTCCAAAGGAGAAACATTCATTATGAAAAGGGAAAAGAAAAATGAACATTTTCTTTTAATATAATGATAAGTTTAGTTGAGACGTCATATTGTAGTAGGAAGGTTTCTAGATTTGTTAAAATACCTGGGGACAGATTCTAGCTCAAAAACTTGATAACTACATGACCTTGGGCCAATCACTTATACAGTCTGATCACCAATTTCCTTATTTGTAGAGTGTGGATAATAATATTTACCTGGCCTACTTAACATGATTGTATCAAACAATATGTATATAATGTGCTTTGTTTAAAAAAAAAAAGAAAGTGTTGTGTTCATGCGAGCAATTTTATTTTAGTACATAATGCAGTACCTTGAACATAGTAGATAATATTAGTGGACTTGAAATCCTTGTTGAATAATAGGAAAAAAAAAACAAAACCTCTACAACTTTCCTTCCAGTGTGTTTTTTTTTAAATTTTGAAGTAGTACAAAGCCCAGATTTAATATTTCAGTTATGTCATGATGAATGATAACAATTTAACTAGCTAATTAAATGATCCTTAATTTTTAGGCCGATTCTAGTATTTTGGCTGCTAAAGAATGACATATGTAAATATATAATATTTAATGAAGGATAGAGTAGCATTTCTATGTCAGAGGACCTTCCCTGGCTTGTAAGAGGCCTTGGTCAAAAAAAAAAAAAAGGATCTGAGCTACAAAAAATGACAAACACAAGAATTATCCAAGTTTGCACAAAACCCAGATTCTTTTGGAAGGGAGAATCCTCCCTTGGGATTACAAAGGCAACCCTGGGAAGTCCTGCTCAGTCAAGAGGCCTGGAGAAAATAATTATTATCAGTAAATCATGGTCTGAGTGGCTTAGGAAGCTGGATACAGTATGAAAGAGTATCTAAAGGTGCTTTCTTCCTCTGGCTTGAAGGAAGGAGAATCTTTGGGCTTTCCTACAGAGGGAGAGATAGGATCTGGGGAATGAAATACTCAGGAGGTACTTGAAATAAGGAGGTGTGTGAGTACATTACTAAACATGTGAAAAACATTGAAACCTTTAACAAAGTTGTGTTTCTGGTAAAACTCATGCAACTCTGTCATCAGGGTCACTTTGCACTATATAGCTAGATGGTGCAGTGAATAGAGCACTGGGCTTAGAGTCAGGGAGACCTGAGTTCTAATTTAGCTTCAGGTACTAACTGTATGACCTTGGGCAAGTCACTTAAGCTCCATTTCCCTCAGTTCCCTCATCTGTTAAGTGGGGATAATAATAATACCTACTTCCTAGGTTTGTTGGGAAGGTCAAATGAGATAACAGTTGTAAAATGCTTAGCATGGTGTCTGGCACCATAGTACATGCTATCTAAACTTAGCTATGATGATGAGACAGTGATATCTTAGAGAATTCATTTGTATGAGCATTATATGACTATTTGTATGAACAAGCTTAAAGCACTAGCCCTAATTTTTTTTTTTTTGGTGAGGCAATTGGGGTTAAATGACTTGCCCAGGGTCACACAGCTACTAAGTGTCAAATGTCTGAGATGGTATTTGAACTCAAGTCCCTCTGACTCCAAGGCTGGAGCTCTATCTACTGCGCCACCTAGCTACCCCTCTAGTCCTAATTTTTGATAGTACTATACTGTCCTCCCTTTCTCTCCCAATCCCCTCCCTTTAGTCCTATCCCTTTCTTTTTACTTCTCTTCCCCATCCCTTTTCTCTTCTCCATCCCCTTTCCTTTCTACTCTATTTTCCTTCCATTCTGTTCCATTCCATTCCTTTCAATTCCATTCCCACTGCTTTTCTTTTTCCTACCGTCTTTCCTTTATTTTACTTACCCATATGTCTTAACCTGTCACATTTGACCTGTTTGACCTTGGTGAAATCACTTAACATCTTCAAACCCCAGTTTCATTTTCTATAAATGAGTCAGTTGTGCTAGATCTCCAAGTTTTGTTGTGGGCTGTAAAGCCAAGCCATATATGACCCTCTTTTTGATTCCTCTCCCTTGCCTATGTCAGATGTTTGTCTTTAAAGGAATTTCCTGGGACAGGTACATTTTCAGTTGTGAAACATTACTTGCCCTGGGTTACAGTACGGTCTAGAACACTATTGGTGCATGTACTAGGTTAAATGTTGACTAAATATGATGAAAAGGACCTCACAGTTAAGAACAAAGTTCTGTGGCACAGATGGAGTGAAACTCATTAAGAAAAATTGTTGCTCCATAAGCATAGAGATCTAAATATCTACTTCACTTACACAATTTAATAATGTACCTCTGGGAATATTATCTTTAACAAGGGAATTTATGAGGCTGGAATTTTTTAGTTCACACTGGGTTTTCATATCAGCTGTGGACAGACACATTAAGTAGCAGCTGTAGACAGACTCACAATAAACACTTTCCTCATAGTCAGCTTGTGAAAGGTGACCCAAACCAGCCTCAGGCATAATTTGATTTAAATCCAGTAATATTTCTAAATCTCTATTATGAATATCATGTTCCACTAGATGCTGTGGATTAAAAAAAAAGTGTAAGGCATGATCCTTGCATATCTATCTGTCTTGCAAGATCTATCTATTTCTCTAATTATCTGATATCTATCTATCAGATAATAAGACAGATATATATATATGTATATATATATATACATATATAAACACACACACACACCAGTTAAATAACAGTAAAAAGAAGCATAGTGCAAATATATATGGAACTAGAATAACTCAAAGAGCTTTGTGATTTCATCCATTGGACATTCCCTGAATGACTCAAATTTCAACCTTTCTATGCCTTACTCATTTCATTAGTTGAAATTAGTTTGATTTGGCCAAAATTTGTTATCCTTGGAAGCTATCTTTTAGGAAATGGAACCTTTCTACTCTTAACCAAACTGTCCATGTAAAATGTGAATACATACTTTCATACAATCAATTGCTTAAAACCTTTGTACTTTAATAACACATTTTGCAATATTCTCTTTTTTTCTAGTTTCCCTCTGCCTTTCTTTGTCTTTTTCTGTTTTATTTTTCTTTCCCTTCTTAGTCATTTTCTGATTGCTTTTTATGCATATCATCTCTCCTCTCCATTCTCCCCAGATATGTTGCTTATTTCTCTAGGAGTTCTTTCTAATTCCTCTGAAGGCCTCACTCACACTGTACCTTTGATGTAGCAAGGACTCCTCATGCTTAAATATATTTTCCTGAAAGCAATGCTGCCTGTAAGGAGAAGGAAGCAATAAAACTAGACTTATCTTCAGCTTTTTGCTGACATGAAAGGGAATGGATACAGCTGAGCAGATTCCACGTTTCTGAAGGACATGTCAAAAGAATAGATAAGAAAAGGTTAAGGATTTAAATGAAAGTCAAAGGAGTTCAAGAAAATTTAAGTACATTCCCTATAGACCACATTAAAGTCTCAATGGACATTTGGCCACATACACCTTAGGAAATCCCATAAGTAGACACATTAATGGTCCACTAAAGAAGATTTTCAGATAAGAGTTTTAAACCTAGTTGAAACTAATCCCTTCTTTCCATCATTACTGTTTGTCTAATTTATGATTATAACTTTTTACTAAGATTTTCCTTTTTCTGAGAAAGATGCACATTAAGAGACATTCAAATTAGTAGTTATAAACAGATTTGTTTCTGTCATATGACATTAGTTACATTAATTTTCAAATTCCCTGAAAAAGGAAAAATGACAGCTTCGTAACTGGCCAAGTCAATTAAAAAAACCTGAATCTTTTAAACAACATGTTAACTTATAATTAGAAAAGTTTGTCTTAGTAAATCATGTATTCATGACCAAAGCAATCACCTATGTTTACCTCATAACTTTTCCTTAGAAAGCAACATTTTTGACCTGCTGTGGTAGTCTGTAATATCTGCTCCCAAGGAGGCTGAGGCTGGGGATTGTTTGAGCTCAGGAATTCTGAGTTCTGGTGAGGCTAAAGCTGATCAGGTCTCTACACTAACTCTGACACCAATATGGTGAGTTTCCAGGAGTGGAGGGCCACCAGGATGACTAAGGAGGGGCAAACTGGTTCAGGTTGAGAAAAAAGAAACGGGTTAAAGCTCTTGTACTGTCAGTATTGGGAGTTCTTCAAGCCTGGACAAGACACGGAGATCAGGTCTCAAATAAAACAAAACAAACAAAACAGGACAAAAGATAGGGAGACCAGATCTCAAATAAAACAAAAACTACATTCTTTCCAACTTTCTATTCTAGCAGATAATTTAGGTTGTTCCCTACTTTGCTTTCTCCATCAATTATAATAGCTTTGTCTCTAGAGGCAACAATACTTAGGACCTACATATAAATATCTCAGGGTAACTGATTATGTTGTATAAAAACTATCTTGCCAGACTTTTTTTTCCCCTTAGGCCCCTAAAGATTTGAGCAGGATGATCCTTTATATAATTTTAGAGTTGAAAAGTACCCTAGAGGTCACCTGATTGAATGCTCTCATTGTACAGACACAGAAATTCCTACCAAGAGAGGTGAGATGATTTTTTTTGAAACAACTGATTTTTTAAAATAAATACTGTTTTTCCCTAGCTTTTTGAAATAGTCATTCTGTATACTTCATAATGTCCTACTCTTGATTATTTTCCACTTTTCCAAACCATTTCTTCTTCTTCTTTTTTTAATCTTAATGGTTTCTTTTATGTTTTCAGGCTTTTAATATAAGTATTCTCCAGGGTCCTGACTTAAGATTTCTTTTCCCTCTCTATATACTCTCTCCATTAGCAACCTCATTCATTTCCAAGATGTAAAAAAAAATCACCTTTATGGAGATGATCCCAAATTTTATTTCTATCTTTAACCTCTCTTTATAGCTATAGGTATACATTTCTACCTATAGTATAGAGTTTCATCTAGATGTCTGGTTGACACCTCAAAATCAACATGTCCAGAATTGAACTCATCACCTTTTTGTTAATGACACCACTATCTTGCTAATTACCTAGGCTTTGAGCCTTAGAATTATTTATGGTCCTCCAACTTATTTTCTTCCACTTATTTTCCAATGAATGAATTAAATAAATTAAAAAAAAATTTAAAAATGTTTATCATGGTCAAAGCACTGTGAGAACCACTGGAGGTACAAAGTAAAAAATATGAAAGAACACCTGCTTTCAAGGAAATCATTTACCAGTTGGGAGAGACAACACCTACAGGTGTTTTGGGGGGTGGGGAAAATTGATATTATTCTAGCTCTTGAGTTCAGAATCCTGGGTTGTCTCCATCAAAATCTCAGGGAGATGGTGGTTGAAGTGGTGGTGGGTTGACTTGATTGACACATGATGCTCCTGGTCTCCTTCAGGTTGCCTTGCTGCTTCAGCTTGGCTGGTTGGCCTGCTTTTTCCCCCTTTATTTATTATATTCTGTTGCTTTTATTCATATTTTGTTTTCTATTTCCACCGCTCTCATAGTGTTCTGTTAGCATATTTCTCATATAACATCTCAGCTCAAAAACAAACAAATAAACAAAGAAATCCAAAAAAAACCCCCACCTTTCAATAGTTCCCTATTATCTATCACATCAAATCTGCTTAGTCTACTTTCAAAACCTATTTTTAGCTTCAACCTACCTTTCTAGCCTTATTTCATACTGCTCCCCTTCATATAACCTTTCACTGAAGGCAAAATAATGCTACTTGTCTTTTCCCAAACATTCCTAACACATTCCTGCCTTTGTGTCTTTCTTCATGTTGTTCTCTTCTCTGTTTTCTTTGCCCACTTCTGCTTGCTGAAATGATAGCCATTATTGGAGGCCTAACTCAAAAACACAGTACCTGGTACAAACTAATAGCTTAATATTTTATCTATTTGTCTGTCTGTCTATCTATCTATCTATCTGTCTGTCTGTCTGTCTATCTATCTATATATCTATCTATGTTTCTATCATCTATGTATCTATCTAATCAAATCTAAGTATCTATCATCTATCTATCCATTCATCCATCTCAAAAGCCACTATTTCCGTGAAATACTCCTTGATTCTCACTGCAAGAAGTCATCTGTCCTCCATACTCTAATATTTTATAACTAGTCTCTATACTTAACAAAGTCTAATTAAATAAACATGAGTATATCTAGGTATACACAACACATACGTATACATATGTACATGTGACTAGATATAAGTGTATACGTGTATATATGTCTAGATACAAATACATGGATATAAATATAGATAGTACTACATTCTAAACTTCTTGAGTGCAAGAACTTGTGGCTTATTCTGTATCTTCCTCAGTTCATAGTATGTTGCTTTGAATATAGACAATGTGGAATAAAGAGTTCTGAACTTGGAACTTAAAAACAACTAGGTTTAAATCTTCCTTATTTTTACATTTTAGTTATATTGGCCCTGAGTGAGTCACTTCATGTTTCTTTGTCTCAGTTTCATCATCTGCAAACTAGGAATGATAATAATTGTATTATCTTCCTTAAAGTGTTGTTCTAAAGAAAGCACTATATAAACTTTAGGACATCAAAGAAATTTGAAATATTATTCTAGTACGTGCTAATAAATATTTATTAGTTTGAATTGAATTAAAATGTGCTAGTTAAGAACAGATTAGCACATTCTGTAGGAACTAAAAAGCTTGGCCCTTTAAGAAAAAAAAAAACCCAACAATAACAAAGAACAGAATTAAAAGGATGAGAAAGATGCCGACAGTGTTTTTTTAAGTTTTTTTTAGCACTTCATTGTGTATAATCCTCTCTATGAGATTAATTCTATCAACTGTGAATGATCAGATTGATGCTGGTAACCCTCAAATCAGGTAGCTTAAAATAACATCTGAATTAGGAATGGGTTTAAACTAACCTGGCTTTGAGTATTTTTTTCCTCATTTGAGAACTTGATTAAAATGCATTAAAAGGGAACATCTGATTCAACTAAAATTGAGAAGAAAGAAGGCTAGTAGTATTATAGAAGCAAGATGCTGCAGTAGAAAGAGCCTTGCTATTGAAGTCAGAAAATCTGTTTTCAAATTCTGACTCTTTCTCTTACTAGCTATTTGGCCATGAGTCAATCATCTCAGTCTTAGTTTCCTAATATGTTCAGCTATACACTGGCAACTCATCTATCTCTAGAACACTTCATATGTACCTTTTACTATACTCTAATTTATTTTCTTTGGGTGTATATTTTATCTCCACCTATAAGACTATGTGCTTCTTAAGACATGAGTCCATCTTGTTTGTCTTTCTATCTTCCTCAGCACCAAGCATAACGGACAGCACACTTCAACACACACATGAAAGTAAGGCAACCTTTCAACTTCTTTGGGACCATGTGAACTTTGTAACTCATCAATAGACTTTAAAAAAACAATTAGTCAGCATTCGGTTTCATAGTTTCTTACATTGTCATCCATTTGTACTTTAGTGACTGGGCTTTCAATTTAATCCAGTATTGTCTTTCCAGCCTTGCCAGATTGGAAAGCTTGCTCAGCCTTGGAGTTGTAGCTCATTTCTCACTGTTAGAGTACTCCAAATACTGATATATCTAGAACTAATCTCAATTGATCCCAGAAACCCTCAAGTCTTTGCAGATTACTGCTAAATGTTCACATGTTAATATATAATAATAAGAATTTGACATTTTCTGCTTTTGTTTTTTTTAAATTATTGATATTTTATTTTCATAATACCTTTATTGAAAAATATATCCTATCCTTCTCCCCAAGTTAGCAATCCAGATTTAGGTATATAAACATATATGTATACACACACACATAACATTCAGCAAAACTAAGTAACAACTAACTTTTTAAAGTACCTACTATATGCCAGGCATTGTGCTAAGTGCTGGAAACAGATTCAGACAATATATACCATATTCCACACTCAGAGTCCTTGACCACTTCAAAGATGAGAGCAGAGTACACTTTTTTCATGTCTTTGATGTCAGGCTTGGTTATTAAAATTATACACTACTTGATAGTTTTTGTTGTTCTTTCCATTTATATTTAGTCCTTTTCTACACTTTATATTTTATTATTTCTGCTTACTTTGTTCTCTATCAGTTTGTGCTTCAGTTTCTTGTGGTTACCCTTAGATTTCTGACTCTTGCTCCTTGACTTAGCTGTGATAATCCTGTTGACTCTTGATATTGATCCTCACCTGCATTTGGTACAATACTTCTTGATTACCTTAGAGTGATACATGATAAACTATTCTTGGACAATTAATGATTCCCAGAGAAAAGAGGGTCCAGAAAGTATGTCAGTAATGTCATTGCAAGAAAAGGCTCTTCTCTCTAACATCCTGAGTCATCTCATTTAGGTATAAGCAGGCCTCAGTTTCCTCATTTGTACAATGAGGAGACTAAATGATCCTTTTCAGATCTTATAGTTAGGAGTCATAGGCTTACTGATCTAGACTAGAGTTAGAAGGGAGTTCCCCACCCCCTTCCACACACACATACACACCTTATAGATAAGGAAACTGAAACCCAGGGAAGTGAAGTGATTTGCTTAAGGTTATGCTGGTAGTAAGCATAAAGGGGGTATCTGAACACAGGTCATCTGTTTATAGAATAAGTATATATTCAACAGCAGCATGTTGTTCCTGTAAGCTCCACAAGGGCAGATATTTTTGTCTAAACTGTTTTGTATCTCTTCAAGTGCCTTGAGTATGACATTCTGCTCATAGTAGGCACTTAATAAATGTCTGTTGAATTGGAACAGATATTTCTTGATTTATGTAGAAGACAAAAGAAGTTCATTTTTCCCCTCTCATAGGTAGTAAACAGGTATTATTAGCTCTATATATCTATGTATAGATAAATAAAGAGTGAAATTTTCAAAGGTTACAGTTAGTAATAGAATTGAAAGTATAATTGATATGAACATAGTAAGCTAGGCTCTTATACCTCCAGGACAATCCCTCTGTATTTCTTGGTTTTAGCTTCAAAAATCTGCTCTAAGCCAAAAAGAACAGATTATGTATTGTGTGCTAATCATAATTAGATCTTTGGTGTTTAAGGATGCTACAGTGACTCAGAGCTATCATTCAAAATTACTTGGAAATAAATGATCCTTTCCTAAGGAGGTTCCTTCTTTTATTCCTCCCTACCTCCCTCCCTTCTTCCTTCTCTCCTTCCCTTCCCTTCCCTCCTCCCTCCCTCCTTCCCTCTCTCCCTTTCTTCCTCCCTCTCTTGTTTCATCTATCCTTATGTCTACTTATTTGGTATATACTGTTGAATGGGGGGAAATAGGGAAAACTGGTATTTTGGTTGATTTCATAGAATATAAACATGAAAACCTGAGTTTGAATTCTGTCTCAGACCCTTAGAAGTTGTGGGACCTTGTCTTTTTTTTTTTCTTTTTGGCTAGGCAATGGGGTTAAGTGACTTACCCAGGGTCACACAGCTAGTAAGTGTTATGTGTCTGAGGCTGGATTTGAACTCAGGTCCTCCTGGATCCAGGGCCAGTGCTCTAACCACTGTGACACCTAGCTGCCCCAAGTTGTGGGACCTTGTGACCCCTCTGAGCTTCAGTTTCCTTGTCTATAAACTGAGAGGTTGTACTTGCTCATCTCAATGGTGCATTCTAATTTGAAATCTCTGATCCTATCACACATCTGCTATAGTAATTGGGGATGTAGATATTTTGAACAATGTTTTTCAAATTGTGGCCCAGGGACCATTAGTAATCAAGAAAATATTTATATTCATTCTTTCATTCCCCTACTTCACCTCACTTCTCCCCAGTTTAACTCTATCAGGCTGTATGGTTCTTCCCACTTTTTGTGTATTTTTTTTTGATATAACCCATATATGAACAAGCATCCCCAGTACAATAAACCTGTCATGTAGGATAGCAGATAGCATGCTGGAGTTATGATATGTATTGATCATACATATTTTGTATGAATACTTTGTATCGATACATACATACATACTTTGCTCAAACACTTCAAGATAGAAAAAAACTCACTATCATTCAGTCTAGCATATCATAGTGGATAGAGAACCAGTCTGGAAGACAGGAATAATTGAGTTCATGTCCTACCTCTTGACATATACCATCTGTGAGACCCTAGGCAAGTCATTTAAAGTCTCAGTGTCCTAAGCAACTCACTAAGACTTTAAATTCCAAAGAGGATACCAAACTGCAGGGGTAGTCTTCTTATCCAGAAATTTCCTGTCTCAAAGAAATCATAAATTCAGTCTCTATTCCCTTAAAATTGTCAGAAAAAATATTTAAAGCAAGCCTTTCTTACACCAATGTCCTCTTCATGCATTCCATGCATTGGCTCTTTGTTCTGGTCTTTTGGGGAAAAGCAGAACCCATCTAATCCTTCTTACACGACAGCCCTTCAAATATATGAAAAGAGTTATTATTCTCCCCACCTTTTCACCCTTCCCCCCATCTTCTCTAGTCTATATAATCATTTCTGGGTCATTCAAACCATTGTAATATGGCATAACTTTGAGACCATCTTGGTTACAGAAATATCACTTCCTTTTTCCTGGAGGCTGACCAATTCAATATCACAGTAGCTTTCTTGGGAGTTATTTTACAGTATCAATCACATATTTATCTTGTAGTCCACTAAAACCCATGAATATTTCTCTGACAAACAATTGATCCATCCCTTATATTATTCTCATGAAGTCCATTTTTTTCAGTGTTGGTATAAAACTTATGTAGAAGGTGGGTAGGTGTACAGTGGATGGAATGCTAGGTTTAGAAGACCTGACCTCAAATCCAACCTCATACACTTACTAGCTATATGACCCTGGGCAAGTCACTTAACCCTTCACTTTATTTACCTGTAAAATGAGATTAACCTACTGGCCTGGGTTGTTATGAGGCTCAAACAAGATAATATTTGTAAAGCACTTAGCACAGTGCCTGGCTCATAGTAGGCACTATACAAATATTACTATTAGTATTAATGTTATTATCTTTACATTTTTCTCTGATTAAATTAAATTTTGTTAGATTTGACTAAGTTGTCTTGCCTGTCAAGGTTTTTTGAATGCTGATGCTGTCATCCAATTTGCTGTCTATTCCTCTCAGGTTTGTGTCATGTTCAAATCTTATAAGAATGCTATATGTGTATTTGTATATATATCATTGATTAAAAAAATGTTAAACAATATAAGGGCAAGTGCATATCCCTGGGATATTCTACTGGAGAACTACACATAGATTGCCTTTGATTTGTTAATAATGCCTAGTCCTTGGGTCCAGTTATTCAACCAGTTCTGAGACTGTTAAATGCTTTGATGAAATTTAGAGAGCACTCCCATAACATATTGATTGAATGACCTTGTAAGAAAAATAAATAAAGGTAGTCTGATTTGACCTCTTCTTTATGAAGCCTCACCAAATCTTTGTGATCACTGCTTCTTTGTCTAGGTATTCCCCAAACATTGCTTTAATAATATCGCCTTTTAACATTTTACCAGGAAAACATCCAGCTCACTCATCTATAATTTATAAGCTCCATTCTCTTTCCATTTTTTGAAATTTGGGACATCTGTCCTTCTCTAGTCCTCTGGTAGTTCCCTGTTTTCGAGCGTCTTTCAAAGATCACTGGCAGTGGTAATTTAGCAATCACATCTGCTTTCAAGATATGAAGATATAGGTCATCTGAGGCAGGTGACTCAAACTCCTCAAAGATTGGTAGATGCTTTCTAGTTTCTTAGTTTACTTAGGTATTAACTCCCTAGTAACATTATTTATTCTATCCTTTCTAGTCCAAAAATTGTGGCTGAGAAAATAGAAGAAAAATTAAAAATTGAATAGCTCTTCTCTCTATCCATCTTTTCCCTCTGGGGTATTGTCTTATATCTTTTTTGATTATCCTCTTTCCCCTGAATAGCTAAATATTTCCTTTTTTGTTATCTGTAATTTTACTTGTCAGCCTTAGCTCATTCTGACCTTTAGCACTTCAGTCACTATTCTTGTAGAATCATGTCATCTGTTTATCCTTTCTTACCTGTTCCTGGTTCTATCTTCTGTTCATGCATTTATTAAAATCTGAGTTGGTTGATAAGTTCTTTGTGTATCCTTGTCAGTTTCTTTAGACAACTTCTACTTTTCCTTCTTTATTTATCTTTTTTTTCTCCTAATATCATAAGAATTTTATTCTTGAGAGTTATCTATTCCTCTAGGTCTTGCTTCCCCCACATATTCTTTTTACACTTTCATTACCTCTACAAAAGCAACAGAATTTTAACTTTAAAATTATTTGAGAATGTAAACTGCATAAGCACATATTAATCATATGCAATTATATCAGTAGTCTCCCTACTTTTATTTATCGCAGTTGTCTGTATCACACCAGGGAAATTCCTTTCATGTAATCTCAAAACTCTACCTAGAAATCTATCAAATGGCTAAATGATACATTGTAAGCAATCACTTAATGTGCCAAAAGAAAGATTATATAAACTATTCCCTATTCAAATGAAAATTTATTTCAGCACACTCATTTCATTCTTACCAGGAATACCTTTTGCTTTCTTGATATAGAGGATATCTCCCCTCATCCCCCAAACAAACAAACAAAAAGATTTTCAGGAGAGTGTAGATTTAAATGTTAAGATTACTGTGTCACAATATTATTGAAAAATAGAAATAACTCTTTTAATATAAAACTATATGGGAAAGGTTGTACTTTTAAATGTCATGTGCTTATATTTCTTACTGTTAATATGAAAATTCGAAACACTGACATGGTATATGACACTGTCAACCATTACTGAGTTAGTTCTAAGAAACACAAACAAAATTAGGCTGCATGTGCATGTTTATTTCTCAAAGCTGATGGAACATGTATATAGAGATATGCATGGGAGTTCATTATGGAAAATGAGCCTAAGGAAGAATGGACAAAGGGAACCTTATATCTTCAGAGTAATTCCCTCCCACTCCTCCCTCCCTTCCTTGCTCAGGATGCCTGTGTCAGCCAAAATTATAGTCTCCAGATGTGTTAACCATAATATGAGAAAGGAATTTCTTAATTGGATAGATTATAAATACAATAAGATAAGAGAATGTCAAGGTGTCAATTGAATTATAGATCCAGGATGTCTGTGTTTCTTTTATTATTAACATGACTCTCTATATAGCATAACATGTGCCCATAAAAAAACAAGATAAGAAAAAGTTCCATTATTTAAGATAGTTTCTGGTATAAACTGTCCTGCCACGGACAGTCATAAACAGAAGAAGGCACCGCATCAGTTTCACCTGGCCTTGTTCTTGTTGACATAGGAAGGGGCATTTTGGGTTCACTCAGAGAGCAAAGCAAAGCATGTCTGTTATGCCAGAGCATGCAAGGCTAGGTTAAGTTCAGAGTGGGCCCAAAATGTCTTTCTCCTGATTGGCCAATCCAGGTTTAAGGCCTTTCTCAGATCTTGGGGGACTCAAAATGGTTCACAACATACATGGAAATCTACCAAAGTTTTGCTTAATCAATTTAGTAGACTAGAAAGGATAGAATAAATAATGTTACTAGGGAGTTCATACCTAAGTAAACTAAGAAACTAGAAAGCATCTACCTATCTTTGAGGAGTTTGAGTCACCTGCCTCAGATGACCTATATCTTCATATCTTGAAAGCAGATGTGATTGCTAAATTACCACTGCCAGTGATCTTTGAAAGACGCTCGAAAACAGAGAACTACCAGAGGACTAGAGAAGGACAGATGTCCCAAATTTCAAAAAATGGAAAGAGAATGGAGCTTATAAATTATAGATGAGTGAGCTGGATGTTTTCCTGGTAAAATGTTAAAAGGCGATATTATTAAAGCAATGTTTGGGGAATACCTAGACAAAGAAGCAGTGATCACAAAGATTTGGTGAGGCTTCATAAGGAAGAGGTCAAATCAGAATACCTTTATTTATTTTTCTTACAAGGTCATTCAATCAATATGTTATGGGAGTGCTCTCTAAATTTCATCAAAGCATTTAACAGTCTCAGAACTGGTTGAATAACTGGACTCAAGGACTTATCATTATTAACAATTAACAATTAACAACATTATTAACAATTAACAATCAATTCTACAATCAAATACAGATTGCAGTCAGATTGTGGTGGGTTTTATAAGACAAGTTGAAAAGTTTATGTTTTATCTTAGAGGCAATGGGGAGCCATTGGAGTTTATTGAGTAGGGGAGTGACATGACTAAATATGCACTGAATGAAAATCATTTGGGCACCTGTGAGGAGTATGAATTGGAATAGGGGAAGACCTGTGACAAGGAAAAAAAAAAGATAGGAGGCCATTGCAATAGTTAAAGTGAGAAGTCATGGGAGCCTGAGTTAAGGTGGCAGCTGTGTGATTAGATATAAGAGGTTGAATGTGAGAGATGTAGGGGAGCCAGAAATGATGCTCTTTTGTCATTGATTAGATATGTGTAGTGAGGGAGACTGAGACATTTAATGTAAAAATGAGGTTCTTTTTTTAACCTGAGAGTGTGAAAGAATGGTCATTTCCTTAAAAAGAGTAGGAACCCAGTATAGAGGTGGGTTTGGAGCAAAGTCCTCTTTTGGAAATGTTGAATTTGAGATATTTACAGGGTATCTAGATTGAAGTATACAAAATATAGTTTGTAATGTGGGACTGGAGTTAAGGAAAGAGACTGAGACTGAAGATATAGATTGATGAATCATCTGCATAAATAATTAAATGCATAGGAGGTGATGAAATCATGAAGACAGAGTGGAGAGAGAGAGAGAGAGAGAGAGAGAGAGGAAAATAGGGCCCACATTAAAGGTCATTCAACCAGCAAGAAAGCAAATTAGTCACTTTTTTTCAGACACCTTTAATTCCCCAACCCACCAAAAAAAAAGAAAAGATTATTCAACAAGCATAAACTATTGCAGATGAATTCATAGGATAATATTTAGAGCACCATAACAAGGTAAAATCCTTATGAATTAATAATATTAGAGAACTCTAATCTTTAAAATGTTCACTGTGCACTCATTACTCCTTACCTGTCCAACTCCACATGCATGGCAGATAGAGATGAGTTAGGTTTGTACCTGGGGCCAATCTTGGGATCCCTTCTAGTACAGAGACTCTGCTAGTACACTTTACTCTCTGCCTGTCCCCCATCCCACAATAAGCAGTAGACACTTATTCTGACATGAAGAATTGCCTCTGACTGGGGCCTAGATGTAGATTAGGTACCTATATGAATGTGGAGATTCTGAATGAAGTAACTTTCACATACTTCCTTGACCACGTAAAAGTGGCAAGTGCTGATGCAACCTAGCCACAAAAAGGAAAGGAGGAGAGCCAAGGGAAGACTTGAGGTAGGGAGCCAGTATGAGTGGCTGTGATAGACCTGAAGGAAGAAGGAATAAAACAGCTTGGGACCAGTTTGGCTGTCCAGAGGCTACTTGGGGCAAATACCAGGTCTGAAATTCAGTGCATTGTAGCCCATTTTGGGGTGTGTGATTATCAGCAAAGGGAAAATGTCAAAAAGTGGATAATGGAAAACTATTTTTAAAGGGATGAAACACTCTGTGTATGTGTATATGTGTGTATTTATATATAATACTTAATTGAAAACCAAGAGTACAAGGAGATAAATCATCAGAGAAGATCTTCAAATCAGAAGGAATAATGAGTACTAAATTATCTAAGAGATTATAAAGTTCTCTTAACATATATTATAAGACAAAGAAAAGTGAATAAATGCCAGATAAAATACAAAATCTTCTTGACTTCCAAGGGAAAGATAGAATGACATAAAATTATGTTCAGATAAATGTGACAAGGAATAGACACATGTGTCATCTTGAAGGAATTTGCTTAGACCATCTCCAAGTTATGTAAGTGACTGGCCCACAGTCCCACAGCTAGTGAGTATTATGAGTCTGAGGCTGGATTTGAACTCAGATCCTCCTGACTTCAGGGCTGGTGCTCTATCCACTGTGCCACCTAGCTTCCCCTATTTATTTATTTTAAAGAATCTTAGTGACTCAGCATGGAAGGTAAACACACTGTAAAAGTAACAATGCTAAATAATTACATTTTGAGGCACTACAGAGAGAATATTCCTAGTATCTGATTATTGAACCTGTCTTCAAATAGATGTGTATGGTGGTTTCATATATCAGTTATCTATGATTATAAATGTTCTTATCATTTTGTCAAGAAATATACAAATAAATAAAAGTGATATCAGAAAAATAATTATAAGAAAATGTTATTTTTACACAAATTTCATAATTTATTCATAGAGAGGAGAAATGTTTTATCTTCTATGAGATTTCAGCTGCTAGGTTGAGAAATGGGCCATGTAGTTTTTAATACAATATTGAGTACATTAAAAATTTTTTTAAAAAGTATGCTTCTAAAAACTTACCACAATAGCAATTATAATTTTCCATTGGATTCTATGAAAAAAAATATGGATTTGTTTCTATAATAAAAGACATTGACATTGGTGGCTGATGAAAAGTACTACTGAATAAATGCAGAAAACTTTAAGGTTTACATACTTGAATTCAAATGAAAAAGAAAATATGACAAAGGTAAAGCATGAATACTGATATTTTAAATAAACCATAAAATGATAATATTTTCCTTAAATTAAAAAAATGATTGTCCTGGCATTATATCTACATGAGAAGAATATGTTTTTGCTTGATCCATGAAATTCAGGTGGTAGATCTCCATTAAAATATTAATATTTCTTTTTAAGATATCAATATTTTAGCTGCTTGTTTTGCCTACATTTAGCTGGATTTGTAGGTTTTTAAAAAATTATGCTGTTAATTATTGAAATAATTATATGCCTGTTAGTACTTGAGGGGATGTTAACTCAATTGATGAGTTTCTTGTTATCTTTTGTACATTCAAAAGATTATAGGATCATAGATTTAGAGTTGTAAAGGATTTTGTAGGTCACTGAGTCCAGGTCATTTATTTTCCAAATAAGGAATCTTAGTTTTCAGTTAAGGAATCTGAGGCCAAGAGGGTTTATGTGACTTGCTCAGAGTCACACAGCTTGTAAATATCTGAGATTGAATTAGAACTCAAGTATTCCTGATTCCAAGTCCAGCACTTTACTCACTAGGCTTTTCAAAAGAAGTTCAATGAGCCAGACAATGTAATTTCTATTTAATATAATTCTCTTTCATAAATTTAAAGAAAATATATTTCTAATTAATATAATTAAGTATGATTAAGATATTTCTATATTGTAGTGTTTCCCTGAGTATATGTTTCTTTATAGCAAATTTTCTTTATGAGGGTTTGGGGATAAATTAAATACAGATTTACAGGGTCATAACCACACTGGGCCATCATCCCATTTGGTGGCCCCAGGTAGAAGTCTCCTCCTCTACAATATTTCCATTTTTATAGATCTCCAAATTATCTTAAAAATTCCTACATAAAACACTACTGGAGAGACACTATGGTGAGAGACACTTTTGAAGTTCTCTTAAAATCTGTGGGCTTCATTTTCCTCATCTACGAAATCAAGGTAAAATTAGATGTATTACCTACCTCGTGGGTTGTTCATTTGAAAAAAAAGACAAAAAAAAAAAAGAAAAACCATTTACTAGTAAAATGCTGTCAAACCATACTTAACATATGCAAAGCAATATAGGAGAAACTGGAGATACAAAGATAAACATTTTGAAGTAGTTACCCTCAGGGATATTCTGCTTGGAGTAAGAAATGATCTTGGCAGGTAGTATCCAGTGTAGTATTCTACAGATCAGTGCTTGGTCCTGTGACAACATTTATAATAACACTGATAATATTTTTATCAGTGACTTGGATAGTCATAGAGAGTAAGCACATCAAATATATAGGTCACAGAAAGCTGGGAAGGACAGCTAAAACACTGGATAGTAGCAACAGGATCCAAATGCATATTGATAGCATTCGAGCAGGTGTTCTTAACCTGGGGTACATTTTTTTTTTAATGTTTTGATAATTTTATTTCAGTGTAATTGGTTTCTTTTGTAATACTATGTATTTTATTGTAGGATGTTAGAAACTTATTTTTGAGAAGAAATTCATAAACTTCATTAGACTATCAAATTTATGACACAAAAAGGTTAAGAACTTTTGAACTGGAACATTAGACTAAGCCAAATAAAATGAAATTAAATAGGGATAAATATAAAATCAAATTTGGGAACAAAAATCAATTTCACCAATATAAAATGGAGAGGCATGATTAGATAGCATTTTTTTTTCCAGAAAAGATTTGATGGTTCTAGTGGACTACAAGATAATTATGAGTCATTAGTATGACAGCCAAAAATAACTAATACAATATCAGGCTGCATTAAGAGTATCACACCTTCCAGAGATACAGAGGTGCTATGCCAACTGTATTCAGACCTCATCAAGCCTCATCAAGATTATTGTGTTCAGTTCAAGAAGAATATTAATAAACTGGAATGTTTCCAGAGAAGAGCAACCAGGGTAAGGAAGGATCATGATTCCCTTATCTGAGGATTTGTTGAAGGAACAGGGGATGTTTAGCCTTAAAGAAGGCTCAAAGTATATATGATAGCTGTGTTCAAGTACTTGAAAGACTGTCAAGTGGAGAATAGAGTGAGGGCTGAATGTGGAACAAACTGTGGATGTTGCAAAGAGTTAAATTTAAGCTTGATATCAGGAAGAAAGGGATCATATCTATCCCATCCTTGGAGGTCTTCAAACAGGTTGGACAATCACTTGTCATGTATGTTAGAGTGCATATTTTGTTGTATGATTTGGACTATGTGACTGTTGATGTACCTTTTCACTTTCAAATTCTGTAATTTTATGGTTGATTGCACATGTAGATAAAATAATTTATTTTTGAACAGTTGTATTGGCATGCTAGCTCATCTTCTGTAGGCTCACTGAAAGCTACCATGACTTTTTTTGGGAAGTTGGTAGGTGATAAATTTTTGCAACCAACAATGACATTTTGCACAATTTCTAACATTTCCTTGCATAATCTGTATTGAGTAATGTCTGAATTTCTTAAGGATTCAACATCAGGAATTTCTGGTAGTGAAGATGTGATCCTAACTTGCTATTATAAACTGCTGATTCTATAAATAAATTTGTATGGCTTAGATATTTGGTCAATGATTTTAAAATATATGTACATATATATATATATGTACACACATACATATATAATTGGTGAATTGGCACTCACAGAAGGTGTTTTGATTCTACTCTTGGATCTTAATTATTTCATAGACTTCATCTGGAGATAACCACTTTAATATCATTTGACAAACCTACTGGTGTGTACTTATTGTCACTGTTTTCTGTTGTCCAGTGAAGTGTTATCTGTTTAGTCCACTAATATTTTTGTAAGTTTTTAACCTGGTCATATGAAATAATATTTGTAAAAAGCACTTAGCACAGTGCCTGGCATAGAATAGGCACTACATAAATGCTTATTTACTTCCCTTCCCCTTGTTTCTCATGTGCTTCAAGAAAGTCTATCAATTTTCTTCTTCCTTTTTTTATAATAAATTGTTAATCATTCCATAATTGTCTTCAGATGATGAGCTCTACATTTCATTAATATTGTGTTAAGATACTTTCCAATTATATTATGGTCTATTTTATAGCTCCCAAAGTGTGTGCTGATAAGGGCATTTGTAGTTGTTATTTGCTTTAACCAATTCTGCCCACTCAGCTTTGATTTTTGTATGTCAATAAGTCTCTCGACATAGACTGCCTCAGCTTTTTCTTTCACTATATTTTTCTTCATGTTTCTTACCTGAAGAATGCCAAGGTATGTCTCCATTCATTCAATTGGTGTAGATCAAGAATTTTATATCCATTGAGTCCAAATGACTTTTTGCTCTTATTAAAGAAAGTTCCATAAGACAGAGAAGATGATCATTTTTTTTGGTTGAGAAACAATTTGATGTCATCCATTTACATCAAGTGATCAATAAAGTATTTTGGTACAACTTTCATTTGGAAGAGGTTCCACTTAGGAGAGCTGATAATGGGTCTAACTTGATTCTATTTATGAGAGGTGGTAATAGTTTTGAAACTAGGAAGATCCATAAGGGGTTTAACCTGTCCCTCAGAAATATACTACAATTTATATCAGTTCTTTTTTTTTTTTTTTGTGAGGCAATTGGGGGGTTAAGCGACTGGCCCAGGGACATAACTATTAAGTGTCCACTTAGCTGCCCTAACATATCAGTTGTTCTTTTGTTTGTTTGTTTGTTTTTGTTTTGCTTTGCTAGGCAATGGGGTTAAGTGACTTGCCCACGGTCACACAGCTAGTTAAGTGTCAAGTGTCTGAGACTGGATTTGAACTCAGGTCCTCCTGACTCCAGGGCCAGTGCTCTATCCACTGTACCACCTAGCTGCCCTTGGTAATGTGTTTTAAAAGAAGACTGATTTTTACATGTTGATATCCTATACCTATTATTTCAATTAGTAATAATTATAATGATAGTAATATTGTTACCATCAATTAATCAGTATTGGGGTGAGGAAAACACTTTCTAAATCTTAAAGTGCTTAGGTAAATGTAGTTCATTGTTGATTGTCATTTGACCCATCATGTAGGGAATTTCTAATAATTTAAATAAAGCACACAGGGTTTGATTTTGGTAAAAAGTTAATTATATATAGTACAGTTGGGGAAAAAAAAGCTTGGGTATAGCTACATAATGCTGATCTAAGGCACATTCAGCTTTTGATCCATAATTTAATTTGCTCATTTCCTATTGTTGGAAGGTCAAGAATGGAATCAGGGAAAATGGTTTCATTCATCCCAAGATTAAACAGACCTTGCATCACTAAATTCTTCTCTTCTAAAGGGAGTAAAAAAAGAAGGAAAATTAAGTAAACATAATACTGAGAAATGTTCATGTTTTCATGGGTTTGTAACTTCTCAATTTTCTTAATAAATTAATCCTCCACCTGAAGAAAATATCAGTTCTATTATTCCTAGAATTATCTTCTAATTCCACATTATAAACATTGAGGATAAATATATGTGTCCAGAAGAATTTAGCTCAACATAACTCATTGAGGTGAAATAAAAATCCTTCTGTTTCATCAATGAATTAATAGCTATAGCAGATATTTTAAAAATAAAATAATTATAATTTGTTTCTTATTTTAAAGTGTACTTAGATATTATTGCTATTATTAGAAAATTTAGAGGGCCACATATTGCTTCAAGGTCGCAGGTTCCCCACACCTGGCTCTATTCCTCTGATCCATGGTCTTTCGCTGACTTCTTTTCTGATGATACATTTCCTTGGTGATATCAGGAGTACCTGGTGGACCTTACCATCTATTTATCTTCCCTTTGTGCTCTGTGCAGGATGTCAACATGATGGTATTGAATGCCTCTGGCAGGCACAAATCTTCCTGTTTTATGCTTTACGTAATAATAATTGAGGACCACTAAACAAAGATATCTTTATTGATGTGTTTCCCAAGGAATCTTACACGATCATAACATATGCCTGGGGGACATATTGTTGAGGGAAAGTCTTTAAGGATGCATTTTGTTCTACTGAGTCAAATGCTTTTTGGGTCATCAATAGATTAAAAAGATTAAATATAGTGGGATCTTATATTCATTATACTTTATAGCTAAATATGTATATGTGAGGATGTCGTCCTCTTTAAAAAATTAAAACCTGCCTGTTGTTATGCCTGTTATTTGCATATTCTCCTACATATGTGTACATAAATCATTTTATGAATATTTTATGGAGATGAGAAAGTATACATATGGGTAGATATTTTAGAACAGCTAGGTGGTGCAGTATATAGAGTGCCAGGCCTAGAGTAAGGAAGACTCATCTTTCTAAGTTGAAATCTGGCCTCAGACACTTCTAGCTGTGTGACTCTGGGCAAGTCACTTCACCCTGTTTGACTCAATTTCCTCATCTGTAAAATCAGCTGGAGAAGGAAATGGCAGACCACTCCAGTATTTTTGCTAAGAAAACCCCAAATAGGGTCATGAAGAGTTGGATACGACTGAAATGAACAAGAACAAAGATATTTTTAGATACTTTTCCTGTTGCTTATGAGTCTATTCATCATTTTATCACTTCTAAAACAATTTTTTCTTCATACATTTTATTAGGTGCAGACTCTCTCTATAATTTCATCTTAAGGGCATTGTACACTGACCTGTCATAAGCCAAATCTGGTGATTCTGCTATGAGACTACATTGCTAAAAAGACATAAATTTGTTCCATTTTTTTCTTTGTCTTCTTTCATCTACAAATGATTTTTCTGGTATGGAGAAGTATATGTAAAGGCTCTCCCCTGTTTTCTTTGTTTCTTTCACATACTTTGATCAATGATACCCTTGATATGTTGTGTTGCACATATAGGCTTTAGTTTTTCTTGCATGAACATGACTTTCTTGAATTTCCTGACAAACTTTCAACAGACTCATTTTCTCCATTTTGGGGCTGTGCAGTGAGGTGATACTATTTGTAATTCTCTGTCATCTGTCTTTATAGTGTTTTCTGAATAAGTCTTTACTCTCTTTGGCAAAGAGAACATGTATTTGCTGCTTAGTCCAGATTCTGTTCTTTTGGTCTCCTTGTTATGGTGATTATTTTGTATTAGTTAAACTTTTGCTGTCACCTGCACATCAGACTGGGCTGCCACTCATTTGGGCTTCTAGGCCCTCCAGCTTCCACTTCCCTATGGCAAACTGTGGGGCAAGGATTTTTCTGTGACCCTATCATCTCTGCCCCACCATTTTTTTCCTAAACAGTATAGAAGTTCAGTTTTAGATTATTCATGCTCCTACCATTCAAGAAAACACCATAGTATTTCAGTATTTCCAGTGAACTCAGACACTTGACTACTTTTCTTTTCTCTTTTTTACGTTTCAGTTAGAGATGATTTATTTTGTATTCCATTTTACTATGAAAGAACAGAATGGCCTCAGAGATGAGAGATAATGGATAGAAGCATCAACGCAGGGAGGCAAGAGTGGAGTCCAATGCTGCTACTCCAAATAGTCCCTCTGTTTTACAAAGTTGACAAGTTTAGCTCTATTGAGTTTCAGATGACAGTTGTTCCAGTGATTCCAGTTGTACCATTTAAACATACAACTTGGGTGTTTAAGCAGATTATAAAGGGGAAAATGACTTAATTTATTAAAACTTTTTTTTCTTTCTAGACATATTGAGGATAATGTGACTCGTTAATCAAATACAGAGTCCAAATTAAAGAGAGACATTTTTTGTTGTTGTTCAGTAATGTCCAACTCTTCGTGACCCTGTTTGGGGTTTTCTTGGCAAAGATAATGGAGTGGTTTGCCATTTCCTTCTCTAGCTCATTTAACAGATGGGAAAACTAAGGCAAACAGTTTTAAGTGAATTGCCCAGGGTCACATAGCTAGTAAGTGTCTGAGGCCAGATTTAAACTCAGGAAGATGAGTCTTCCTGACTTCAGGCTCAGCATTCTAACCATTATGTCCCCCCAGCTGTCCTGAGAACCAATTTAGGTGCTGAAATTATAGCAGCACTACTTTCTCCAATAGCACTCAATTGTAGAAGAGTTAACAATGAATATCAAATATAAAAGCATTCAGATCACCAAGGGTCTTACTCCTCTATTTCCCAAATCATCTGTCTATTAGTAGGTGAGACTTCCTCTGACTCAGCCATAACTTCTACTCTGACTACCCTTAAAATGATTTTCTCTATTCTTCTGTTCTAGTACTACTATATCAATATCAGCATTGATGTTGATATCACTAGATATACACACATATAAACACTTTACATGTATACACTATATATGCAATGTGCTACTGTAACAGAAGAGTAAAGGATATATATGTGTGTATATACATTCATGTATATGTACACAATATACAAATGTATATTTATATAAGTACAAGTGTGTGTATGTGTGTTTGATAGCTAAAAACTGCATTAAGACTTTTGGAACACACTGTAAACACACATATCTGTACTTATCAACACATCTTAGATCAAAATTTTGGAGGCAAAGCCTCAGCTTGCTTGAATAATAACCACGTATCACATCTACATTGCATGTAATTCCCCAAGAGACTCTACTCCAAAGTTACTAATTGCTTTATTCCTGTTCTAAACTAAATCTTTGAGAATGAATTAGTCCAGGGAGGGAGCTATCTTTGCCTTTTTGCTCCTTGCAAGTGCTAGGTGAAGTCCAACATTTTGTAAAATTTCCCCCAGTCACCCAAGTATAAACATCCTAAGGTTGTGGAGATTTCCAGAATACCTTCAATAGCTTTAGTTATCAGTGATATGCCCAAGATATCTGTCAATGGAGAGACTATCATAGCAACCTCAGTAAGGGCCCATGTATAAAAATAGAGAGAGGGAGCTGAGGCAACTGAAGATTGGAGGCATAATCTGAGAGACCAGTGCTTCTCTGGGGTGGGAACCTGAATTTTCCACACCCCCACTAACTCTGCTGCCTTCCTTTGGCTCACTGCCTGGTCTTTCCCCACATTCTCCCACTCCCACCCCTTGCTCTAGGCATCAGAATTCCCAGTTATGGCTCTGATCATACTAACATTCCATTCAGGAGATATTGTTAAAGTAAGTTGTTTAGACAAATGAAAACTATGTAGTTTTAAAGAAACAGTTGTTTGTCATAAGATAGCTCTGAGAACCCTACATACATCTGACTGAAAGTCATTGCCCTTCTGAGTGTCCTGGTGTTTAGCCAACTCTATTTCATTAAAACTTATTGTCATAGTGTTTGACCAAATGTAGAGCAAATATGTTAAAGGCGTAGTGAAGGGAATGTTGCTAAATCAACTAGTAGAAAAAGTTCCACAAGTACTGCACTAAAGATGTAGGTTTGAGATCAAGAGGCATGAATTCAAATCCTTCTGCTACATGCTTCCTAAAGGTCTTTCAACAAGTCACTGAAACAGTTTCTGTTTTGGAAACTGTTAAGCTATGACTGCCATAATTAATTTCCTAGTGTTTGGTTTGTGGTTTCTATCACCCTTCTTAATATATCATTAATACCTAGCATTTACATAGTGCTTTAAGAGTTGCAAAATGCTTTATAAATATCATCTGATCCTCACAACAACCCTGAGAGGTAGGGGCTAGTATTATCCTCGTTTTACAGATGAGGAAACTAAGGAAGGGAGAGATTAAGTAACTTGTTCAGAGTCACATAGCTAAGTCAGTGTCTGAGACCAGATTTGACCTGAGATCTTCCTTAGTCCAACTAGTTTCCTGTATGTATAAGGATATGTTTTCTTCTTATATATTTTTTAACTTCTAGTGTCATCCTTCCTCCATGGATAATGTAAATGAATTGATATTGCTTGCCATATACACATACATCCATGTGTGCATACACACATGGATGTTTTTATATGTATTTTATATATGCATATACAGATATATCCAAAGCTATATTCCTAATTAAAGCCTTCTTCCCTTTTTTAGGTGCTTTGTATATTGGAATTTCATTTCCCCCTTGGAATCTGAATTAGCAATTATATGTAGGAAAAGGTCATGAGACTTTTTCACTCAAGGAGAACAAGGTCAATTTAGAGGTAGAACACATCAATAATAATGGGCTACTTATTTCACTTTAAATGCTTCATGTCTTTGGTTTTGGTACCTGAAACCGGTCTAGAATGTTTTCCCCTTTTGTCCCAAAGATAAATTCACAAGACACCATTTTCCTGTTATTTTTATGTCAGGCCTCCTTGTTCCAATCTCTTATTTATACTCAATTACTACAATTCCCACTTAGAAGCTGTGGGCTCCTTTTTGGTGAGGGTTCTCCACATTTAATTCTAGTCAGATCTGGGGCAATACACTTCCCTCTTGCCATTTTTATATCATACTGCAGTCAAACATCTGGAGAGGTATTATTGGCTGCCAAATGGAATTGAAGAAACTAATCAAAATATTTTCCATTTTAAAAGCCTCTATAATACAAGCACATGGAATGCTTATATTCCAGTTGATGTCTTGAGAAGTACTAATTTAGTGTCCTTATTTGAAAAAAAAAGGGTGGTGGTGGTGGTGGAGTAAATGACATCTAAGGATACTTCTGATTTTAAATCTATACTCATATTAACTTACATAATAAATAGTTATTATCATAGTTAAAGTCTTATCCCTTATCCATTTCTCATTTTTCAGAATGGACAGCTTGTATTAATCAGTCACATTAGAACAGTTGGAATTATGCACAATATCTTTTTTTGTCATTTTTTCCTCTAATTTTGTATTGATTTTTTTTTAACTTTTGTTCTACTTAGTGCTCTGATGCACACCAAGGACTTATTTGGAATTGACTTCTGAATCAGTAAGTATTTATTTACTCTCTTTACCATACCCATTTTATTTTTCTTTTGAGATACTGGTTGTTCCTTGCCTCATCTGTAGCCTTCTGATTCTCTTCTTAAAGGAAACATTCATGATAAACAAATGAGTAACTTCTGATTGATCTGTACATTTTTACCTCTTTTGTTTTTAATACCAAATCATATTTTTCCAATATTTTCCATCTTTCTTTATGCCTTACTTCACATTGGAGTCATCAATTACCTTGACATCATTTGGAAGATCTTGCCAATTTCTTAATAGAATTTCATTACCTCTTCATTCTCTGTAACAGATGTTGTCATATAGACTGTGATGATCATGATAGTGGTTTTTTTGGTGATTATTGTGAATATTTCAAGACAAAATGGCTAAAAATTCTGGGAAATAATTTAATTCAACAAAAAAACAGCAACTCAACAAGCCACTTACTAAATGCCTATTGTTCACGAGAACAAACCCTGAAATTTGAAATAGTTTTAGAAAGAAATTTATTAGGTCATCTGGTAGGAAGAAAGCACCAGAAAGAAGGGGCAGCTCCCTCCCCAGGTTCTGGAAGGTTTATTTTATATAGGATTTTGACAAAGGTATCACACATGAGTCACATATGAATCACATGAAGGAAATCCAAAACAAAGCTTGAATGGATCCAAAATAAATTCTGGGTGTAGGAAACCCCCCCCCCAAAAAAAAAGAATGGTTTTGAGTAGATTCAAGACCTGGGGAACCTGCAATTCCTTGTAGCCATCTCCAGCATTCCTAAAACATTCCTAAAAAATTACTGAGTTAGGGTAATGTTCTGGATGCAAACAGTCTCTGTGCACATAAAGTTAGATTCACACAATATAAAGAAGTGATAAATAATAATCCACACTACAGAGGTCACAATATTGTATTAGTTAGTGGGAATGTGACAAAGAAAATCAAGGAATTTTAAGAGTTGGAAGAAAACAGCCAGAATCTATTCTTATTCATACCTGAAAAGAGTCTCCAATATAAGGTAACTAACAAGTGGTCATTGAGATTCTATTTTGAAGATCTTCAGAGATAGACTTCTCTGGCAATCTATTCTACTTTTAGCCAATTTCTAATTCTGAAGTCTTTCTTGACATCAAGACCAAATTTGTCTTTCATAACTTCCATCTATTACACCTTTATTTTTTCTCTTCTGGATCTAAATAGAATGAGTCTAATTGATCTTCCACACAACAACTACTCAGTTACTAGAAGACTGCTATCATATTCCCTCCCTCTACCTGAGTTTTCTCTACCCTATACCAGATGTTCCCAATTCCTTCAACTGATCTCCATGTGAATTGAACTCAGATCCCTTCACCATTTTGGTTGACATCATCTTTATAATCTCTAGCATGGCAATATACTTCATAAGATATAATACTCAGAACTGAACAGTATAATCCAAATGTGGTCTGCCTGGGTGGAATACAGAAGGACTATCACATCCTTATATCTGGAAGCTACATCTTTCTTAATGCAGCCTAAGATTGCATGAGATTTTTTTTGCTACCACATTCTGCTACTGATTTGTGTGTATAGTAGAACAAACTCTCCAAATCCTTTTTTTTCCTTTGGGAGGGGGAGGGAACCAACTCCTCTCTAAGTATGCTTCTTCTTATACAGTATTTTTGTAGTTTTGTTCAGCCTTATTCTTTAGTCTGGCAAAAGATTTTTTAAAAAGTCCCTACCCTAAGGGAGCTACTTGGAACATATACTATGTAATATCTATATACTTATTTTTACATTCTGTATATGTGTATATGCAAACACTATATACTTACCCATCTGTGTATATGACCCAAGTAGTATGTGTGCATATACTCATGTATACATGCATGCAAACATTTCTGTTTTATACACATATATGTATGTGTATTTATATACACATATATGTATGTGTATTTATATACACATATATGTATGTGTATTTATATACACATACATATGCACATACACACATATTTCAAGGTGGGTTAGAAAACTAACTGGGGGAATTGGGAAAATCTCTATGATGTGGCATCTGATTGAGTCTTTAAGGGAGGTAGGGATTCTAAGAGAGCTGTGAGATTTGGGGCTATTCAGAGAATCAGGGGACAACTTTTGAAAATTTAAACAGCTAGAAAATGCATTAAATATGGAGACAAAGAATAGAATGTTGAATTACTCCCTATCTCTAAGAAGTTGTACAGGGGAGAAGTAGAATTTGACTGGTATGTAGATTGTAGGAATGTGAATAACGTGAAACAAGTAAAGCTCGCTTAGATCTAGCTTGATGAGAAGGCAACAAGGAACATCTACAGACTTTTGAACAAAGAAGTGACAAGATCAGGCCTTTGCTTTGAGCAGCTATGTAGAAGATTGAGTCTATAGAAGAAGGTCTGTAAGTTAGGAGATTAATCAAGAGACAAGTATAGATGAGAGATGATGAAGGTCTGAACCGGAGTGGTGATACTGTGAGTGGAGAAAAAGGAATTGATGGAAAAGATGTTATAATGAGCAGAATCCACAAAATTAGGCAACTGATTAAATATGAGGGTGGGGAGAGTGAACAGGAAGAGGCAAAGATGACTCTAATTTTTTTGTTGTTGTTGTTGATTTTGGATGTATGGTGGAACCAACTTAAGCAACTTTTTTATTCACTTCTCTGAGGAAAACCTATAAGCAATCATTCCCATTTCTTTTCCATTTCTTTATGTCTTCTGGTTTTATTTATAGTGAGACTATAAATATCCTATGTCATAATGATAATAATAATAGCTAACAGTGCTTCAAAGTTTGCAAAGCACTATGTGTGTATGTGTGTGTATAAAATCCTTAGCTTAAAGTCCATTTGAATAAGACTTCTCTCATTGGTGGAGATTAATTACTCAATGATTCAAGTCCATGATAGTGATGGAGTTGACTAGCCTCAAGAGAGATGATAATCTGTATCAGAATCCTTTCTCAGAGAGTTCACTGAAGGTAAAGAAAGATGCTGGGAAGAAGCCAATATATACTGGAGTGTGTTTCTATCACTGATTTGCTGCAGTAGAGTCTTTGAAGAATTTCTTTTTGGCCAAGATCTGGGACTTTCTCTTTTGGTTGAGCTGAAATGCCTCACTTCCAATGTCAGAGCTCATTCACTTTGTGAATTGTCTGGTATATTCTCATATGCATAACTCTTCTGATTTATGTTTGCTATAGGCTTGAATAAGTGTATTTTTTGTTTGTTTGTTATTTGCTAGGTGTGTCTTTGTGTAACTGGCATTTGATGGAAAAGGAGTCAAGCCTGGAATATATGGCTTGGGGGACTCTTTTCCCATTAATGAATAGTAATCAGGAGCTCAGCTTGAACCTAAAAAAATATTTCCTCTAGACTAACAATATTTATGGAAGGAATGAGCAGATAGATATATTTCTAACCTCCTTCTCTCTGAGGAGAGCAGAGTGCCCAGCCTCTAACCCTAATCTGCTTTCCCTTTTGTTGGAATCAAAACCTCCACTGGAGAAAGGTTAGTAAAGGAGACTCTAGAGGTATCTATTAATATCTCCTTCCAAGCCACTCCTAGGTATGTAATTTATATGGGAGGAAAAAAACAACAACACAATTCTACATCTGTATATGTGCGTATAACAAGGCGTGCCAAAAATTTTCATGTAGTTTTCAACTTCAATAGCTTAAAACTGCACTGACATCTTTTTTTCTCAGCCAAATACAAGGTTTATTAAAGATCTGCCATATTGATCAGACTCTTAAGGAATATAAGCATTTGTATCACTAATACAAGTGGGCCAGATTTTAAGAATATGAGCCCTTTAATGGACACAAGATGGACCTTATATATAGAAAGACTGTGGGAGGTACCTAGGAGTGGCCAAGCAGTTTGGGGTGACTGGAGGTGGGGGTCTAAGGAGGATCCAGATGGGTTCACCCCAGTAAGTTGGGGTGAACAGGACTCTGGGGACCTGTACCACGTGACCAAAGGAGAATGGAGTCTAGATAAGATTAAAGGTGAGAAGTGGCCAGGGGCAATTGGGAGGTAACAGAACAGAATTGGGAGATTAGGCATAGCCACAATGAAAGGCCAGTTGAGTGGATTACAGCCTCAAGCAAATGCCTGAGATTTGGGAAAAGTGCAGGGATATTCTTTTTTGGGGTCCACATCCCAAAGACATGGTCTTTTCCTTTTAGGGGTTCAGATCCCATCCCTATCGTTTCCCCTTCAAACAAATGGGACCAAATTCTTTTGGGGTAAGGAGCAAAGGTCTTGGCTTCTGAAACTGCTTCCTGCCAGCAAGGGATATAGAGCCATCCCTGCCTGAAGAGAGTCCCAAAGAGGAGGTTGACTGGAACCAAGCACAGGCTTCATCCAGAGGATGATGGGGGGGCACCGGCTGATACCCACTGTTTGCTTACAACTATAGGTGAATGACCTGTAGTCTGGAAGACACAAATCTGACAGAAAAGATTGCAGGGTCCAGATATTTCAATTGTTTGGGGGTATTAAATGACTACACATTCAGGTCAAAACAGCAAGATCTCACACACTTTCATTGATTTTTTACCAACCACTTGCTCTGATTATAGAAATTTGCTATAAAAGGATAAGCAGGGACAAATATGACAGGATAAAACATTCTTACCTCTATTTGGATTCAGATAGCTCAGTTTTCCAACCATGCAGTATCAAATACACCTCATAGTCAGTCTCAGGAATAGACAGATGGGTAGCATTCCTTTTCAAAGGAACATAAGGGGGAAACTGAGCCAAGAGGATCCCATCTTAGATTGAGGCTAAAATTGTCCTCTCAGCTTTTCCCAGTGTAGACTTCCTATCAGTATCACATTCTCTGAATAGCTTGCAGCATTTCTCTCAGAGATGGTGGATTATTGAGTATTTATGGATTATTATGATCCATCAGACAACTCAAAATAATGTATGGTCCCATGAGCTTTTACCTCAAACAGCAAGTTTCACTAATCACAGCTTTAAATTTGTCCTGGCGTAAAAAGTCAATTGTTAGAGATTATTTCTATATACTTGCAAATTCTCAGCAAGCCATAACCCAAACAAGTTTTTTGGCAGGTTTACACATTAGAACAATAACCAACAATAACCAAATTGTTCTAGCAGGTAACCAAATTATGAAAAGTTGCTTGACATAACTGACACAAAAAGTTCACCAATTTGAAACTTTAAACAAACCCATTACCAGTCAGGTGACCTCAACTTTATTAAATGCATTTCCAAATTACATTACACAGAGGAGCAACATCTCATTGCTAAGTTAAAACTACAACTTTAACAGAGTGTGCTTACCCAAGTTCAGAGGCTGGCTTCTTTACCTTGAGCAGGATGTGCTGAACCTGGGTGATGCTTCCAGGCAAAGGTTGTCCCAGGGCCTAAGGCCATTCCCAGAGGGGGAAGGATGAAACTTTCCTCTCCTATGAGAGGGTTAACAAAGATATCCACTTGACTCAAGGGGAGTGGAAGAAGGGAGTGACCAGGGTTGTAAGGAGGTGTTTCAAAACTTCTCAGTGATTGATCACAAAACTTCCAAAATCTGCTGAGATGTTTCTAGTTGTTCTAACTTTTTCCATGTAACCTCCATGAAGTAATATTCAGGGGTATAGAGGGAAGGGAGTAAGTAAGCCTCAGGGAACCAAAAAGCACCTGCAATTTTCTCAGTTCCTGGCACTGAGAGACTTGACAGAATTTTGCATAAACTTCTGGATAGGGTGTTCCATCCTTATCCTCTATGCTGCAGAAGGAATACCCAGGTCCATGGCCTGCAACTGAACCAGTGGACCGAGAGCCTAAGAGTATCAGGCTGTGTGTGAGACAGCCTTGTAACTGTCTGTCTAAAAAGCATCTCCAAGCCTTCCTAGGTGCTTGTAGAGCAACCCCAACTGCAGGGCAAGAAAGAAGGTGGGGGAGGCTTATATACCTTCCAGTCTTGGCTGGAGAAGAGCTTGGGATTAGGCAGCTTCCCTGTACAGGTCACCAAAATGTTGTGGCTTAGTGATTTAGGGGTGCTGGGACTCCAAAATCATGATATGTGGGTCCTGTCCAAATGAATTAGACCCACGCCTTCTTTCAGCCAAAGACAAGGTTTATTAGAACATTGGCCATATTGGCCAGACTCTTAAGGAATCTAAGCATTTGTATCACTAATGCAAGCAGGCCAGATCTTCAGACTCTGAGCCCTTGGCTAGACTGTAAGGATCTGAGCCTGTACTGACATCTTTTGGGAAACCCTCTCTTTCTCTCTGTCTCTCTCTGTCTCTCTCTCTCTCTCTGTCTGTCTCTTCTGTGTGTGTGTGTGTGCGAGCGTGTGCATTATCATCATAATCATGATCATCATAGGTAACATTTATATAGCACTCACTATGTGCCTGGCATTGTACTAGTGCTTTAAAATTACTGTTTTAATTTGGGCTTTACAACAACTCTGGGAGGTATTATCTCCATTGTATAGATGAAGAAATTGAGGCTGAGATAATTAACTGACTTGCCCAGGGTCACAAAGCCAGTAATTGTTTGAGGCAGGATTCAAACTCAGATCTTTCCAACTCCAAGTCCAGCACTCAATTCAGTATATACTTGATCATGGCCAAATATCTCATTTTCAAAGTACCAA
The DNA here is from genome assembly GCF_900497805.2 of Vombatus ursinus. Lineage (NCBI taxonomy): Eukaryota > Metazoa > Chordata > Mammalia > Diprotodontia > Vombatidae > Vombatus > Vombatus ursinus. The sequence continues at coordinate 439,849 of NW_020950547.1, read as the reverse complement.
GCTTTAAATGAATGCTTTTTGATAGTCTGAAAATATTTCTTTTTAATATTCCCTGATCCGTTTTCTCCCTCTCCTCACTCTCACCAAAGAAGTGGAATGAAATCCTATAATGCCTTCCTTAGTGTCACTTCATATTTGTCTTTGATTTTTTTTATGAGTCCCCATAGCTAAGAATCTCACATTGTAGTAGCCAATCTCCTTGTGAGAAGCTTTTATGAACTTAGCTCTGTTGATCCCTGGGCAGTTTGGAAGAACCTGCCAGGGCTTATACCTCATTAGTGTAAACTTCAGAAACTCAGAATCGTATCTACTCCTGAGGCTTAGAGTATAATCTCTGCATTCCATAATTGATATATGCCTATGTATGTATATGTGTGTTTTTCTTTTCAAAGAAACCTCATTTTAAGGAGAAGTTAATTAAAAATTATTATCACTAAAGTAATATATCTAAATTTTATCTACAGACACAATTTTATTGATTTTTTTAAATAAATTATTCTATGGAACAATTCTATGGAATAATGATTTATATATAACAATTCTGTCTATATCAATTTTATTAAGGGCCACATTGATTTTTAATTTGGAAGAAAAACATAATTAAATTTCTTACACTTTGATTGAATGAGAAGGGACCTTGGAAATCACCTAATTTTATCCTCTTTTTTCAGATGAGAAAACTGAAAACCACTTGCTCAAAGTCATATAGCTAGTAAGCAGCCTACTCAGAATTGAATCCAAGTCTTCCGACTTCAGATCCAGTGATCTTTCCACTATACACACTCTTTATCCATTAAAATTGGCTCTGAAACAAAAATATGTTCTACAGTTTGCCTTCCACCTACTTTTCCTATCTTATTTTATGTTTTTTTTTTCATTCACTCTTCATTTCAGTCAAATTGGCCTAGCTGTTCTTTTTGTACAACATTCATTTACATAAGTGATCCTCCATCTTTCTTCTTCCTTTTACTTCTTAGAATCCCACTGTTCGGGTAACACCTCCTACAGGAGGCATTTCTTGATTCCCCCTGCTTGTCAGTATTTGCCAAATACATACATACATTACATGCATGCATGCATACATCCACACACACACACACACACACACACATGTATATATATATATATACATATAAAACTTATAGGTGTACATATTGTATCCCTCTAGTACTGGGGTCATTAAATTCTGTGTGTGTGTGTGTGTGTGTGTGTGATGGATCCATTTAGCAGTTGGCTGAAGCCTATGGAGTCCTTAAAACAGTGTTTTTAAATGTATAAAATAAAATATATAGGATTACAAAAAACATCAAATATATTGAAATGCAGTTATCAAAACCTTACAAATAAATTCACAGACCTCAATTTAGGAAGTCTAGATATGATGGAATGTAAGCTTCATAAGGGTGGGCATTGTGTGTATGCATATATATAAATGTGTTATGTATATGTATGCATATGTGTATATGTTTATATACACAAGCACAATATATATTTTATGCACACAATATATATTTGTGCAAATAATATATATTTTACACACACATATATGTGTTTATATATATAATATGTATATATTATATATATATATAATAGAGAGAGAGAGAGAGAGAGAGAGAGAGGGGAAGAGAGAGATTCATAGTGCTTAGTATAACATCCTGTGCAGTGTTGGTGATTAATAAATGCTTTTAATCGAATTGAATAATATTCCCATTAACTGAATAAAAAGTTCTTATGTCACTTGAAGGTATAACTCAGTAAAATCTCAAGGTGTTATTTTATTTTAGTGTCAAGTCCTGTATAAATACCCCTAAACTTCTTAGGAAGTAATAGAAGAATGAAATCATTCTCCTTGACACAGCCAGGAGTGTTCAGGTATTTATTCAAAGTTGCTCATTTGACCTTAGTACACTATGCTACAGCTTTTAAAATAGCAAACCGATAACTTAAATTGTTCTGAAATGAAAAAAAAAGGAAAATAAAGAAACCCATCAGGAACACAAATTTCAAATCAATTTAGAATGACCCCTAGTACACACACACACACACACACACACACACACACACACACACACACACCAAAAAAACAAAACAGTGCTTGCCTTTGAGATTTTAAAGTATCATAATGAATAACAGCCTTACATCCTAAGATCATTATTCTTTAGAAAGCCTTTTGGATACCAGACAAATTGACTGACTTGGTTTTTGCGAAGGGAATATCAGTGGGTAACATATTGTGTCTATTTTATCTTATCAGAGTCAGCCACTTACTTGCAGAATTCTAGGAGGAATTTGAGTTAGAGTATCAGTAGGTAGCAGGTGTCTTTGTATGTATCTTGTATATTTTAGTTATGTAGACTCCTTAGGTCAGGGTATATGGCTGTGTATCTGTCTTGTGGAGTGTCAAGCACTACAATAGTGATAATATTAATGCTTCCAGCTTGAGTATTTTATACTTAGTTCAGGTCAAAAGTGGCTTACTTCAAATAATAGGGTAATCAGATCCTTACTACTTGTAATTCACAAGTACTGCTTTTTATTCTCAGCGCTTCTCAGTGTTCAGACAGTCCCCAGAAACATATTCTCATTCTCTCTGTCAGCCTTTTTACACACAAAAACATGGAGACTCACATTTACATGTGAGTGAGGATCATAGTTAAAATAAATTACTTTGTATCTATTGAATTTTGAAGAAAATAAAAAGGATCCTAGGGACTGAATCATATATCATTCCCCAAAATATTCCTGAGAAGTACACCTGCTTCTGATTTCATACACATATGGTTATCAGATTACAAAACAATATATACTTTTAGCTTATTTTTGGATTTAGGCTTGTAAGTTACTTTCCTGCTTCTGTATCTTTTTTCTATTAACATTTGAGTTGAACTGCACATATGCTGTTAATCTTGGAGTCAGAAGAGTAATTGTATGTTTCAAACTCTGCTACCATTTTAATGGCATACACTACTATTCAGTTTGGGGCTGCAGTTGAAGAGGCAACAACTCAGTAATCTTATGTATGAACAAGTTTTATAACCCTGTTGGCTAACACATTTTGGCCTCGATTCATCCCTCTTCAGATACATGTTGATACTAGTCTACTGTTCATTTGCAATGTTGGGACTAAATTCAGGAGTTTGAGGCTAATTGTAATATCGTTTAAGATCTGCTACAGTTTTTTATTGTGTATCATTTTGTCTCTGTTATGGAACTCTTTGTTCTATCAATTTCCCAATTGAGGCAAAAGAATGTGTTTTCCCCCCACATGTTCTTGCCTGTTTCAGTGTTCTCAATATTTTTGTTCCTTTTTCACCATCCTCCAGTTACTATTATTGAGGTGTTAGGCAATTAGAAGCTGATATTTTGGATTTCATGTTATCCAAGTATGCAGCAATAGGCAGTCATCTTGGCTACAGAGTACGACTTCTTAACCAAATTTTGGGGGGGTGTGTCATGGACCCCTTTGATGGTTTGGTGAAGTCTATGGACCCCTTTTCAAAATAATGCTTTTTAAATGCAGAAAGTAAAATATATAGGATTACAAAGCAAACTAGGTGTATTGAAATATTGTTCTTAAAAAAGTTTTTTTTTAATTCATACATCCTAGGTTAAAAACTTTTGTTATAAAGGATAACAGTTGCCATTGTACTGTTATACAGCAGAGTTCTCTATATGGGTCTAAAATCACATCTTCTGTGGGAAACCAATCTTGGTGGAGCTACTATTTCTCAGTGGCATTGCAGATCCAGAATAGTTACTGGCCAATTCAAGGGAACTCTCGATAGGAAGGGAGAAATTGGATTCACATAGCTCAAAATAGGAAGTAAACTTGAGGACAAATTTTATTTCTTGCTTGCTCTTATCTTTCTTTTTTTTCTTTCTTCCTTATAATTTAGGCCATTCTGATGATCACAGGCTTTCCTTCTGTTAATTTTGGTAAGTGTGTCCTTATTTCCTTTTGGAATGATAACTGCTATCAGCTTGAGCACTCTGTAAATACTGGAATGCTTCTTTACAGCTTCATTTTTCTGACACATTTTAATGACTGCTTTGCATGCCACTAGTATTTAAATGGCTGAAAGTCTCTAAAAGTGCATTGCTATTCTTTAAATAAACTTGGATGCTACTCACGCAAATAACAAGGGCTTCCATGTCACCTTCAGTTACCAAAATGCCTTTAGGCATGCCAACTATTTGTACTTGTGAAGGTTTTTCAAGGGTTTTGTCCCTTTTCCCACATGATTGACAGGTACTCTGAAGGTTATTTGGCAGTCTCTATTGAAAGTAAGTCCTGCCATGTATGAACAGCTTTAATTAACCACTTTTCATTTTGGCAACCTGATCTTGATATTCTGAACATGTTGTCTTAAAAAAAGGATATTCTGGTACTCACACAATGTTCCTTCTGGAACCCTTCAGTTTCATGTTGAGCAATCTGATGGGAGGGCAACTGTGTTGTTGAAAATAACTTGGGAATTTGGGGCAGAAAGAAATAGGAAGTCAGCACTAGTTTATACATGGGCCCAAATTCACCCAATCATTGAGGAGTTTCTCAAAAGAAGGGAAATTTAGATTCATTGATTCAGTCAGCTGGCATTTATTAAGCAACACCTATGTGGCAAGCACTGTGCTTTGTATACAAAGAGAAAAAAAAATTAAATAGTCCCTGATCTTCAGGAACTTATTACTGAGAGAAATAACTTGTACATAGATCTTATATGTAGTTATTTGTGTATATTTTGCTTCCTCCATTAAAATGTGAGGTCAGGAGCTATCAATGATTTTCTTTGTATCTCTAGCAGCTAGCACAGTGCCCAGCAAATAATAAATATGTATTGGTTATTTGATGGACAAAGTAAATCCAATATAATTAGGAGGTAGCACTAATAACTGGGGTTGTTAGGGAAGGTATGTTGTAGGAGGTGGTTGTTGAGCTAATTTTTGGAAGGAATTAGGGATTTCAGGAGAGAGAGTTGGGTAGGGAGGGAATTCCAGGCACAGATGGGGGGGGTACCTGTGCAAAGAAATGAAAGTGGGAGATGGAAATGTCATGGAAGGGAATACTAAACAGGTTGATTTGGCTTTAAAGAAGAGTTTGTTATGGGGAACTAATGTGTTACAAGACTGGAATGGTAGTGTAGAGCAAAACAGGGTGTTTGTGTTATCCTAGATATAACAGGAAGCAACTGAAGCTTCCCAAGTAGGGGAGCGACATGGTCAACCCGTTACTTTAGGAATATTAATTTGTAAGCTGGAGGGAACAGAAGTATCAAACATGCCAAATTAAAATGAAATTGGGGACTTTTAAAAAAATAAAATTAAAAATAAAAATTAGACATAGATAATGCTAACATGCTGTTCTAAGTCACTATTTATCTGTAGGCATCCTTATGCACAATTCAGTGGCCCCCGTTTTTGTTGAGTTTGGCACCAGTGGTGTAGAAGATGGGTTGAAGAGGGCAGAGACTCATGACAAGGAAACATATTAAGAGGGTATTTGGGACATTTGAAGGGCATATTTGGAGCATATTTGAGGGCATAGGTGAAAAAGATGATGAGATTCTGAACTCAGGTAGTATACATGGAGAGAAAGGAACAGATTAAAAGATGTTTACAGGGCTAGAATCAGTAAGATATGGCAACTGATTGTATATGGGGATTAAGGGAGAGTGAATTGTCAAGGATGACTCTGAGAATGGTAGTACTCAAAAAAAATTAAGAGGTTAGAAAGAGGAATGGATCCTTTTCTCTCAATTTACAAATGAAGAAACTGAGGCCCAGAGTGTTGAAGTGACTTGTTCAGTGTCATATGGCTAGCACGTAACAGGGCTAGGTTTCAATCTCAAGGTCTTTTGATTCCAAATTCAATGCTCTTTCCACTTCATCATATTGTCTGTTGACTTCACAGTGCTTACTGTAGTCTTATTCTAAATAAAACAGAATACTAAGTATTTTTTATTGTTAACTATGTGCCAGTCACTGTGATAAGCTCTGCAGATACAAAGACAAAAATATGTACATGCACTCAAGGAGTTTAGAGTATAATGGAAGAAATGCAATGCATATAAATACATCCATATAAGCAAATATATTATATACATATATTTATATATGATATGGGGTGTGTGTGTGTGTGTGTGTGTGTGTGTGTGTGTGAAATAGAAAGTAACCTTAGTAGGAAAATCTCTAGCAATTGAAGGAATGGAAAGTCCTTTCTGCAGCATGTGATCTTTGAGGTGAGTCTTCAGGGAAGCCAGGGATTCTAAGAAGTAGAAGTGAAAATGGAGACATGGAGGACTGCCAGTGCAAAGGTATGAAAATAAGAGATGAAGTGTCTTATGTGAGGAGCATCAAGTAGGCCAGTATAGTTGGACCATAAAGTGTGTGGAGGGCGATAAAGAACAAGGAGACTGTCAAGGTAGCAAAGGGCCTGTCTGGGAAGAGATTTAAGCAGAGGACTTTCTATTTGATCCTAGAAATAATAGGACATACATGAGTTCATTGAGTGGGGGGAATTGCATGGTCAAACATACACTTTAGGAAAATCACTTTGGCAGCTGAGGGGCAGGGGAGTAGATTGGAGTGAGGAGAGACCTGAGGCAAAGAAACCAATCAGAAGCTTATTATAACAGTCTATCTAGACAAGAGGTGACGAGGGCCTGAAATGGGTGATGACTGTATGAGTGGGAAGAAAGGGATATGTAAAGGATGTTGTGAATCTGGGAAAAAAAACAAAGAATATTATTTTAGAATGTGCTGATTTTATTTGTACAATATAATATATAACATATATGTTGCACACATATGTATCTACACATATATCTGTATAAACATAAAAAACTGTATAAATAAATAAAAAATAATCTGTAAAATGCATGTGTATAAGATAATAAGCATGTAGTGCACACATGCATGTTTATATGTGCTCACACTGTTTATATGTAAAAATATGTGTGTATATACACGCATATGCACATAGCGCACACGCACACATATATATATTGTGTACACATGTGTATAAACACAGAGAGAGTTTTAAAGCACTAAGGCAGCAACTATAATTTGTGATTCCAAGGATGGACCTATATACCACATCATATATATGGCATAGCCTTAAACTGTATCCTATCATAAATTAAGCACTTAAATCAATGTTTGATTTTTGTCTTTGGAAGATACTGAAAGTCATCATGTTGCCTCAGGGAAAGTAGTATCATGTTCACAACTGTGCAGAGAAGCTAGTTTTGGCAGCAATGTTATTGAGTTTCTAACTTACTAGCTGTGTAATAATGGGTAAGTTACTTACCTCTCTCAGCCTCAGCTTCCTCACCTATAAATAAGGAGCCTGGAGTCAATGAGGTCTATCACGGCTAAAAATTTATGATCCTTCAATGTATATATCAAAGTGTGGATTGTGCTCTAGGTAGGCATACTAGGAAAATGAAGGTGTAGTAGTCTAGGTAGGGGTTCCTAATGTCATCGATTTATAGCTAGAAAGGATCTCAGTAGTCACCTAGAATAGAGATGGCCATTGCTTTATATTATGATTAGAGGGCTGAAGAATAAGATAGATTTTGCGAAATATTGGAAATGAAGTATAGGATTTGAGAACAGACTGAGGACATGGAGTGAAGGAAACTGACAATTTCTTGGAGGTGTTTTGTTTCAAAGGGCTGTGGATATAATATAATGGTCTGCCTTTGTGTGCCCTTTCTGAAGATCAGTTATAGAGCTTCTCTCACAGGGTTGTTGTCAGCATCAAATGACAAAAGAAAAAAAGCAAACAAAAAAACATTACAGGCATCAAAATACTATATGATTATGAACGATTATCATTATTGCTCATTGTAAGTGGAAAAAACAGACCCAAGGGAGGATTAGATTTTAATTTGAAGACTTAATAACAAACACTCAAATTTTTAGTTAATGAGAATCAATTGTCTCACCTTAAAAAAAAAAATCTTACAAGCTCTGTTACTCCGGGCAAATGACTGTCTGGGGCTCAGTTTCCTCATCTGTAAAATGAGGGAGTTCCCTTATAATTTTAAATCTAAGATCCTATAATTCTGTAATCTTGTAAACTTACTCTGAACTTTTGTTGGGAATAATACCTATTTTTAACACTTAGGTAATGGTTTAGATAAATATTATCACATAATTTGATTACAAAATGTGTCTGAAACATGCCTGTTTACAGCATGAGATGCAGAGGACAAATGAAAGTATAATTGTATTTTATTTAAGTTTTAGCAACAAGGCTTTTTACATAGAACTAATGGAACAAATAGCAGAAGGTTTAGTTTGAGCTACTTTACTCAGCACATGTAATTAGCTCTACAATATTAGGTACTGAAAGGTAAGTGGTACTACATTAAGGAAATCAAGCTGAACTTCTTGAAAACATTGGTCCTATTGTAGCCTTTTCCCTTCACAAAATACATTTTGCAGAATTGTTTGGTATTTTAGGAGAAATCATGGATGCCACCCTTGATAGATTTTGAGAATATATCAAATTTCACAGTCATATTTCAGCATTGGAAAGTGACTTTGGAGTTATCACAGCCATGATGTCCAAGCTGCTTGAGGCAATAGCAACAGTGCCAATGATGAAGATAAGATGTTTCCCTTTAGGAAATACAAACACAGAGAAATGTTGATCTTTTATAGAGTATTAGAGGCAGCTAGGTGTTGCAGTGGATAGAGCACTGACTCTAAAGTCAAAAAGACTTGAGTTCACATTCAGCCAGATACTTAATTCACTATGTGACCCTGGGCAAGTCACTTAACCTTTGAGTCAATTTCCACATCCGTAAAGTGAGGATAGTAATAGAATCTACCTTATGGGATTGTTATGAGGATCAAACAAGATAATATTTTTAAAGGACTTTGCAAACCTTAAAGAACTGTATAAAAGCTCTCCTCCTCTTCTACCTTCTTTTCTTCCTCCTCCTCCTCCTCCTCAAATATAGCTGAAGCATCAAGTGCATTAAAGGTATAAATTTATTATATTACAGATATGTATTTAAATTTGCTGTTGAATTAAAAAATAATATGAAAAATATTGATGTACTTAATTTCTTGTAGCAACTTAAACAAAATAAAATAAAACTTTAAAAGAGGAGGGAAAAACCCAGAAATCATCTAACTTTTCCCAGGTGTAACAATTCAAGTAGTGTTGGGCCATAGAAAACAAATTATATAATGATCATAAAAATTACATTGTATTTTAGAAGTAGAAAGGACCTTAGGGCCAACTTTGCAGGCACTAGGGATAGTTACTAGTAGAAGAGTATTGGGAAAGAAGTCGAGAAATCTAAGGGGAAAGACCTGTATTAAACCAGATGATGCTTTTGACTGGAAAGTCTTCTTGAATGTGTATTGGGGTGGAAGACAAGATGGTGTTGTGGAATGAACATGGCTTTTGCATTGAAGGGCCTGCTACTTGCCACTTGTGTTTCTTTGGCCAAGCCTTCTTTCCTTTCTGGGTGTCATTTGTACAATAAGGAGGTTAGGCTATCTTTTCTAAGTTCTCTTCTATCTATAAACTTTAAGCATACCAAACTTTTTTATTTTATTTATTTTTTTTTGGTGAGGCAATTGGAGTTAAGTGATTTGCCCAGGGTCACACAGCTAGTACATGTCAAGTGTTTGGTCTGAGGCCGTATTTGAACTCAGGTCCTCCTGACTTCAGGGCCGGTGCTCTATCCAGTGCGCTACCTAGCTGCCCCCATAGCAGACTTTTGTCTCAGATCCTTTCACCTTCCAACTTCTGTTCATGGAAAACAAACACACAAACAAACAAACAAAAAACTGTTCATTTTCATTTTTGTCTGTAAGTCTGTAAAGTTTTTTGGGGGGAAAAAAACTTTCCTGCCCAGGGTTCTGGGCAGCATTTAAAATGATTTATCATGAGGCAAACGTTAAAAGAAAACAAAACAGAAACACACACGTGACTGAATCCTGTTGCTTTAATTGTAACATGTAAGTATAGACCACATCCTTTTCCTGTAACCTTCTCCCTGCCACTCATACTACTCTGTATAGTTTGTTGTAACCTGTCATCATAAATATGTTGTTCGAGTTACTAATGCTTTTAATTTTTATAACAATTTTTTTCCTGCTATTACCTCCTTTCATAAGCATCTCCCTTGTAACAATAAAATACATAGCAGGGGTGGGGAACCTGCAGCCTCGAGGCCACATGTAGTCCTCTAGGTCCTCAAGTGCAGCCCTTTGACTGAATCCAAACTTCACAGAACAAATCCCCTTAATAGAAGGATTTGTTCTGTAAAATTTGGGACTTAGTCAAAAGGTCATACCCAAGGACCTAGAAGGTCACATGTGACCTCGAGGTTGCAAGTTCCCCACTCCTGAGTTAGGGAAAAAAGGAGGCAATATAACCATATCTCATAACCTATGCAACATTTTATTCCCTTCTTTCTCCACCTTTCCTGAGAAAAGGGAACTATGTTTCAATACCTCTTCTCAAGAATGAAGATATCTCATCTTTTCCTAATAATCCCTTCAGTCAACCCTTCTCATTCCCTTCTCCCTGTGATCTTCCTAAGAACATTGGGCCTTAGCCCCATTCTCATCTTCAATTTGTGACATGACTATGTTCCCTTTGTTAACAGAAATAGAAATGATAGTTTATGTTTTTGTAGAGCTTTGTCTGCCTTACTCCCTCGTCATCGCTTCATCTTGTTGGCTGAACCAGAGACCACATTCTGCATAATTTAACTCTTTCATCTCTGTCATACTCTCCCTGTAGCCTCATTGTCCTTATTATTGAGTGCCTGGAATGGCCACCACACTCATCCAGGCCAAGTTTAGCAATGCTTCACTTTATTGCCTGGCCATCTCCTCATGTACCCTTTTGACTATCTTCTCTTCTCTCTGGAAGTGGAGTTCCTGTTATGGAACCATAATCAATACTTTCATTGCTTCTGCAAAAGGGCTATCATTCTACTCCCTTCTGGCTTTACTCACTATCCCTGTTACTTTCCAAACAGAAATGTTCTTTTTGGACCACCCTGTATGTTTTATTAAAGTATAAACATCTTGAGGGCAGGGCTCATTGTTACACTTTTATTTGTATCTGAAGCATTTAACAAAGTTCTTGGCACATAATAAGCATTTAATATGTGCATTTTTATCCATTATCTCATTTGATCCTCACAACAATCCTGAATGATGAGTATTACAGATGTTACTATCTCCGTTTAACAGATGAGAAAACTGAGACTGAAAGTTTAGATGATTTATCCAAGGTCACCCAGGCACTCTAAGACTAGCACCCTATCCACTAAGACCATCTAGCTCATCCTCTCATGTCCACCTGCTTTCTTTGTCCATCTCCCATTACCTTTTTGTGTTCTTATAATCACTCTTTCTCAAGATCATGTTTCCCTTTGTGCCCTTCCTCCTTCTTGTCCTTATCTGTGGCTCACTTCAGTTAAGCCTGCCAACTTAGAGCTCCAGGGAGTTCAGAGGCCCAATAGAAGTCATCACCTCTCAAGTCCCTCTGTGCTTCTTCTAGGGTCCCCAAAGCCTGGCTACTAAGCTCATCAGAAACAAACATATCCTGCCTCTTGCCTCATTAGTTAATACAAGGCTATCTGCATTTGTACTTGTTTTACTCAAGTAACACTGACAGTTCTAGATACAGTGGAGTGTGCAGCTCATAGAGGTTGAAGAGACCTTAAAATCAGTCTAGCCCTTCCCCCCCACCCATTTTATAGGTGAAGAAATGAAGACTCAGAGAGATTAATTATTACTTAAGGTCACACAGTTCACAAGTAGTAGAGCCAGTGTGTCTCCAAATTCAGAACATTTTACCTAAGGATTTTGTTGAGAAGTCCACTTACAGAGTATATCAGGGATATGTTTATTTGCCCAGGATTATAATGAGTAGCTTTTAAAGTTAACTGAAGTATTAGGAATGAATACAATATAGTTAGTCATAAGGAAAGAATAAAAATAACTTATTTACATAAAGCTTTATGGTTGCTAAATAATCATTCAGTTAGTCATTTAGGCAATCAGTTGACAAGAATTTGTTAAGCACTGCCTATTTGCAAGGACTGTGCTAAATGCTAGAGATACAATGAAAAATGTATGTATGTATATGTGTGTGTGAATATATATATGCATGTGCACATACATATACATGCATATACATATACGCACATGTATATGTGTATTGTATGTGTATGTGTATGTGTATATGTGTATGTGTATATATATGTGTATGTGTATGTGTATATGTATATGTATGTGTATGTGTATGTGTATATGTATATGTATATGTATATGTATATGTATATGTATATGTATACAATCACCAGCAAAGGAAACTGAAAAGGAATGGTTGGATAGATAAGAGGAGAATCAGAAGACAGCAATGTCATGAAAACCTAGATAGGAGAAAGTATCCAGGAGTAGATGACAGTGTCAAATGTTTGAAAAGAGGCAGGAAGGATCAGATTGAAAAAAGACCATAGATTAAACAGTCAATAGACTGTTGGTAATAGATTGTTGGGGAGGGCAGTTTGAGTTGAATAATAAGGTGGGAAGACAGATTGCAGAGTGTTATAAAGACGGTAAAAAGAGACGAGGTGGAGCCACTGTTTAAAGATGGCTTTATCAATGGTTTTCATAAAAAGGGAGGAGAGAAGATCATAATTAGTGGGGATGATTGGATGAAGTGAGGGGTTTGTGAGGATGGAGGAGACATAGATATATTTCATTTCCATTCTAGTGTTTGTTTGTTATATGGCCCTGAGAGGAAAATAGTGCAGAAGTATTATCCTTGATTTGAGGAAACTGAGTTTCAGAGTGGTCAAGTGACTTACTTAAAGTCATACAGCTAGTAAGTGATAGAACTGGTATTCATACCTAGATCTCCTGACTTCTAGCCCAATGTTATTTTCACTTTATGGCAGAGTCATGGACTACTTTGATAGCTAACAGGTCCAGCCTTGGGGGATTGGTCTCATCCAGATTGTCTCTAGTTTCAGGAAGGTTTCTGAGCAGTAGAACTATTATGGAAGACTTGAATACTTCCCAAAGCTTGGATTTATGAGCAGTAATGACATTGCCAGTATGTAATAAACTCAGAAGCAGTCAAAGATTGTTCAGTATGAAAGTTACTAGTTTTAGACCATTTGATAACTGCAGCCTAGAAGCTGGGGAAAAAATATGACATATCCAGGTACCTTTTGGTAATTGTCATGTAGCCAAGCAACAAGGATTGATAGATTTGCTTGAAATGATTTAGTAGAAGAAAGGCAATACCAGCAACACATATTTTTTTAGATTGTAGCCTTGATTCCTTAAAGAATAACAATAATAATACAGGGCTTCAAACTTAAGAACAATTCAAATGAATATATAATATATATGCATATATTGTATATGCATATATATTATATATAAAACATATTCCTGGTCCCACATTAAAATAACCAAAAAAGCTTTAAAAATACAATGGCTGATAATTCTAAATTTCCATTTTTCCTGAAAAATATTTATATTAATATGTTGGTACAATATAGCATTTGTCATGCACATTATGATTTCAGAGGATATTTCATTTCTTTTGTTATTCCATTTAATGTTGCTGTATCATTTAGTCTACAGAACATTAAGCCTTTTATTTTTAATCTCCAATCATCTTTTCTTTTAAGACAGACATATAAAATGAAAGGACCACTAAACCATACTTAAAAGTACTTAAAGATCCCCAGGCACATATTGACTTAGAAAACCACATATTAACATTATCCATGTTCTATTGTACTTTTATTTATTTTCTGAAATATTTCCCTATTACCTTTTAATCTGGGACTACCAGGGGTCATATTTGACATCTCTGATTTAAGATACTTAAAAATGTTGAAACAGTCCTAACATATATCTTTAAGGTGTTTTTTTTTTAATCAAGATTCATCCAAATAATTTCTTGTACTTGCTTATTATTTGATGACCTAAAATGATGGGTTCTTAATTTTCTAGATTCTGAAACTTAGGTGCCTTTATAGAACTTTCTCTAAAAAAAAAAAAAATTCTACTTGTTTCAAAGTGTGTAGCAAAGATCTGCCCTTGACGTATGGTGCTTGGGATATAGGTATGTCTATCATAACTAATTGTACTTTGAATCTTTGCTCCTTGGTTTAGCAGAAAAAAGCCAAGTGAGTAATATCAATCACTCCCATAATGTTTTAAAAATACACAAAGGGGTTAAATTCTGATTATGATGGTGATATGAAAGGCTACAGAGGAAGTCAGCTCTCCCCCACACACCCTAGCAAAATTCTAAAAAGAGCAGCAGAGCAAACAATGATTAAGAAAACCAAAGAGAAACCAAGGTCAGTCCAGGACTTTATAAAAAAGATAAAGAGAAGCCTGTGAGTCCTGAGAGAGGCATCATGTCAGCAAAGCCAGAATGTGGTAATACATATAGGAATTGATGCAGAGTGAAGTGATTAGAACCAGAATAACAATTTATTCAATGAATACAATATCATAAAGGAAAACCTCTCTAAAAACCTTCAGGACTTTGATAAATGCTATGGTGAGTTATGACTCCCAAGCACTAATGATGAAACATGCTTCCCATTTCTTGGAAGGAAGATGATAGATTGTAGGTTCAGAGTAAGATATGCATTTTCAGAAATGAACAATGTGAACATTTATTTTGTTTGCCTCTACTTATTTGCTACAAGGGAAGGTTTCCATTTAAGGGGGAGGGGAATTGTAGAGGGAGACAGGGTATAGTGATAGTAATGCCCCCCCCCCCCCAAAAGAAAAACTAGCATCCAGGAAACATTTGAAAAATATACAGTAGTGAATATCAGAAGGTTCAGAAGGAACAGAGAAAAGCAGGGCATTATGGGTTCTCTTAGTGTTAAATTTAATATATACTTGAAAAAATAAGCTGTATGTAATGGAGATTCATAGCTTCATATAACACTTATTTTCTGTTCTTTACATTTGAAAAAAAATTCATTGAAGTTTGTTAAGTTTGTAGTAAAACAAAAGTTATATATATATATATATATATACACACACACACACATACAGATATATGTGTATTTGTACCTCTGTGTGTATGTGGATATACATACATACATACATACATACATACATACATACATACATACAGAGTGGAGATGGTCATATCATGACTGGCCCACCATACTAAGTATATGTCGTTCTTGGGACTTTGGTGCCCTGGGGGAAAAGCCTCACTTTCATCCACCTGGGCAGTAACTCTGGGTGATAATGATTCAATATCCCAAGGGCAACAATAGCTGAGTCCACCAAAACTCCTCTGGAGCCCTCCTCTATTTTCTCAGTCATGCATATTTCATATGCTGCAGATCCTTAAAAAAGGAAATAGGGAGGGTTTGCAGGACCAGGTATCATTATGAGCCCAAGAGTAGGTTCATCAAGAGATAGTATATAGTGGTCAACAAGGGAAATTTCAAAGTTCAAGATCTATACTAACCTGTAGAGTTTCTAGAATAAGAAAGGTCCCACTGTACTCTGCTCTAGCCCAAACATATCTGTGACATTTTCTTCTTTCCTAGTAATGCATTTTATAAATATATCGACAAGTTTGCTATTGTTTGTCATTTTTTCAGTTGTGTCTGACTCTTTGTGACCCCATTTGGAGTGTTTTTGGCAACTATACTGCAGTAGTTTGCCATTTCCTTCTCCAGCTCACTTTATAGATGAGAAAACTGAGGCAAACAGGGTTAAATGACTTGCCCAGAGTCACGCAGGTAGTAAGTGTCTGAAGTCAGATTTGAACTCACTAATATGATTCTTCCTGAATCCAGACCTGGTACTCTATCTACTCTGCCACCTAGCTGCCCTGACATTGACAAGTTAGAACATATACAGATAAAAGCAATCGGTATGATGAGGGAGTTAGAGATGTACTAAATGAGGATTGATGAAAGAAACTTAGGATATTTAACCTGGAAAAGGCTTAAGAGGAAAATGATAATTATATTAAAATAATTGAAGCATTGTCTTGGACACAATGAGTTTGAGATGTCTGTTGGACATCCAATTTGATCTATCCAAGAGACAATGTGTGATTATAGCTCAACAGAGAAACTGAGCTTGGATTTAAAGATTTGAGAACCATCAGCATAGTGATAATAATCATATGCTCCTATGGAAGAGAGGCACTATTTGTTCTGCTTAGCCCTAGACAGTATAACTAAGCATCATGGGGGAAAGCTGCAGAGACTGATTTGGACTTTATGTAAGAAATGCATTCCTAAAAAACAGAGCTATTTTGGAGGAGTGGGCTGCCTCAGGAAGGTGGGTCAAGATTTTCTTTCACTTGAGGTCTTCAGACAGAGGCTAGATGACTACTTATCAAGGATGTCATGTAGGGAATTCTTTATCGTGTATAGGTTGGACCAGATGACCCTTGAGGTCCCTTCTGATTATGAAATTCTGTGCTTTGGTGAATCTGTCGCTCTGTGATTTATTATGAGGCAAAAAATAGATCAGACAGGGAAAATAAAGATATCTACTACTAAAAAAAGATAATCTATTTTATATTAGCTTAACTTGTTCAAAAAATTCACCTTGAACTTGAATTCATTGGTTGCTACTGTGCTCCCCACTTCTGTTCATTCCTCTACTTTATCTTTATCATTTTCCCATATCTTTGCCTTGTTGGATGCTTGCTAGTGTTGCTCAGAATCATAGGATTTAGAGCTGAAAAAAATCTTAGAGAGACTATTTAGTCTAACCACCTTATTTTGTAAATAAACTGAAGGCTAGAGGTATGGTTGTCAACTTAATCAAGGTCACACAAAACCCATATTTAAACACGGTTGTCTTACTCTTTTCTCAGAGCATCATGATGTAGTACAGAGGTATCAAAGACATGGCCCATGGACCCTATGCAGCCCACCACACCCTCAGTGGTGGCTTGAACCAGATTAAAATATAATTGGAAAATATTTAACAAAATAACTAAAAATGCAACATAATAAGATAATAACATATAAAACATAACAAGATGATAATAATATGTCATTTTTTTGGGTGAGGTTATTGGGATTAAGTGACTTGCCCAGGGCCACACAGCTAGTAAGTGTCAAGTGTTTGGTCTGAGACCAGATTTTGAACTCAGGTCCTCCTGACTCCAGGGCCAGTGCTGTATCCACTTCACCACCTTACTGCCCCAATATCTTTCTTTCTCTTTCTTTCTTTCCTTCTTTCTTTCTTTCTTTCTTTCTTTCTTTCTTTCTTTCTTTCTTTCTTTCTTTCTTTCTTTCTTTCTTTCTTTCTTTCTTTCTTTCTTTTTCTTTCTTTCTTTCTTTCTTTCTTTCTTTCTTTCTTTCTTTCTTTCTTTCTTTCTTTCTTTCTTTCTT